>NC_084973.1:11871546-12134605 GCF_963691925.1 Scomber scombrus
ATGCCGGAACGCCCATAGAGTTGATATCAGAGTTTGATTGTTGTTATATTGTATATCCTACACTTTAGGCTTGAGAGAACCCCCCTTCCATCGACTGTTTTCAAACGTGTCCACTCGCAGTTAGTGTTGAACATGTGGCGGTTGCATCTGTGCAACATGGTCCTGTTCGCTCCTCTTCACCTCCTCCAACTGAGATGAATCCTGAAGAAGTCAAACAAAAACAAAAAAACAGCCATAGAGCACAAGTCAGTACTTTAAAAGACAAAACCACAATCCTGACATTTGTTCATTAATAGACATTAGTTGTCGGATTTGTATTCGTTCATTGATAGGAATGGGAAATTATTGGTAGATGTCAAATTGTCTAGTCAAATTGTGAGCATGAGATGTGGAAATGAGTTTCATATCTATTTTCTGACACTAACATAACACTTACACTTGTACTGTATACTAAGTTATCTGAGACAGCCATAGCTAGCCCTCTAAAATAGAGCGCTCATAAGGAGGGAGGTCTGTAGAGGTTTCATGATAACCTTTGAGAGGTTACCTTAAACTGACCAAAAAACTTCAAACTGCCCTGAATGCTTTTCATGAAATACCAAAATAGTGTATAGCTATAGCACTTCTAATTGTTTTTTCCTTTTTGATGGCAGATGTAGCCATGGTCATCAACTTAAATGTGTTTCAAATTATCATCCTGCACATGACGATTGTCCAGGACAGGGCCAAGTCTATCTATCAGTAAAAAAGTCAATTTTGCATATGTTGTATCCAGACACTTGTAATGCATAAGACTGTTGAGCTCTACAGTACATGTGGGACCATGTTTAGTGGGATCTGTATCCATTTTCTTAACTGAGTGTGAAGCAGTGGTGTATGTGCAGTAGCTGATTAGCACGTTCACCAATGAGACTGAGAGCAGCCATCTTATTGGACTGATGATCATCATTCTCTGAGGTGAATAATGTGACATACACGCTGGCTTCCAGTGTCAAGATTGAGTGACTATTTAAAAAAACAAAGCCTTGTTGGAATGATATTTATTTTCCTACTATATTATTTAATGTTTTGGGGTTTTTTATGCATTATTGTAGTTTTAATTAGTTTACAGATTTAAATAGCAGTTCAGTCATGGCTCCGATTTAAACATGAGCTCTATGCCAAAAAACAAAACAAAAACACACAAAAAAAAAAAAAGGGGGAAAAAAAGTGAGCTGACACTCTGGTGACTGAATGGGACCCATGTCATGACTCTGTGCTGGCCATAGGGGAACAAGGTTAGTCATTCAGGTCAGGGGATCTACTTTATAGGTGTTGCAAGGGACCATAACTAAACAAGATAGCTTAACTTTGACACAACTTCTGTTTTGTTTTGTTTTTTAAAGGTTGAGCTGCTAGATGTGCTTGTTCCATGTGGGGAGTTTGTGCACATTTTCAATGACTGTGCAGGTATCATCACAGTAAAGCAAACACCAGCAACAATTACCTTGATAGGGAAGTTTTTTGATGGTTCTGCACTACTTTCAGGTGCTTCTCCGTGCATGGGATACATTTATTTTCCTTAAGAGGGCTACAATACATACACATTCAAATCACAGCTAGTTATTTTTTTCTGTAATAATTTATTTTATCTTATTGTTTTTTATATGTTACGGTTTTAATATTATGAGAGCTCATTATGGGGAACAGTGAGGGGAACATTAAAGCATAGGTTCACAATTTTTCAAGTTTGTCTTAAAACAATATTCAGGAGCCCAACTGAACATCAAAATAGTTTTTTTTAGCTGTAATCATTTCTCCTGTTCATACAGGCCATTAACACATCTCTTCCTAATGCTTTTAAGTGATGGGGGAAAAATCTACAGTCCTTGTTTGTTACAAAATATTTTTAAATTGTTTATATGAGGCTATTATGTAGAGAATTGGTGAAATGAAGTGGATATTCTTCAAAGTTACAGTCTTTTTAGTGCCAAATTTCCATTTTTTTGGTTATACCACAGTTCATTGTGTGTGGAAGATTTTACACTAAAAATACTTTGAAAAACACCCACTTAACTGAACTAACTCAGATGGCTAAAGCTTCATATTATCTTAAAATAAACTTTTAAATACATTTGAGCAAAGATTGAAGATTGCAGATTTGGCCCCCATCACTTGCAATGTAAGTGCATTATGAAGGGATTTTCTACTGGCCAGTATGAATAGGAGGACTGATGACGGCAAGATCAATGTTCTTTTTGTCTCCTGAATATTGTTTTAAGACAGGCTTGAAAAAGTGTGAATCTATTAAATGTATTCCATTATAGAGCCCAGTATTTGATGTCTGCAAGTTTCATACACTTGGTTTAAATATTTTTGACAACTGCACTACTATCTAGGATCAGGCAGTCAGAAAGATACTTGTGTATATCAGGACTGCTGTTAGTAAGTTAGTGCATACACTCATACAGTGGATGTCACCTCAATAAGTTCAGTTACTTTGCTTTTTGCTCTGTTGAGTTACATTTAAATGATACTCAGGCCTGAGGCTGCCTCAGTAACTGCTGTAGGTAGCACATGTTAATTTTTCTACATCAGTGACTAAATATGCATTATTGTAACAAAAAGTCCAAGTAGACTTCATCCATTAAGTAATTCTCTTCACAGTAATAGCATATGAAATCTTAACATTTTTAACAATAACAGAACTTTTAAGACTGAATATTTCATGGCCTTCAAATATGAGGACAATCACTCTGAACCAGTAGAGCCACAGTCACCGAGACGGGTCCTAATGCTGGTGTTTGTTTTACCTGTACCTGGCAGATAGGTGGTGGATTGGAGCCAATACCTTCAGTAAGATAATCAATGGCTCAAATTAGCTTGTGCAATGTAGAGATTCACTTGGAACCAGGGCTGGGTTCAGTTCACTTTAAATCCATTTAATTTAAAAGTACCTTACAATTTTTTTCCACCATAAAAATGGTTTTGCAACAAAATAAAAAAAGGTATAATCAACTAAAATGATTGCCTGCTTTCCATTTCCACCTGTACTTGGAATTAAGAAAATGTAAGAATTGAACCCAATTCTGTTTTTAAAAAGTGAATTTATATATTGGTAAGAAGCACAGACCAGAAAAAAAGAGATGTTTTATTTTTCAGTGTCGATTTAAAAGCTATCTTAAGAATTCCAAACTATGCAATAATCTCACACACGAAGGATTCACAGCAACACAGAAATTGACCTTTATTTCATTCAGTGCCAGCTGATGCTGTGTGAATAAAGCAGCAGCATGTATGCTCTCACACTGCACTCACAGTGTGACGGCATTGCTCCTCTGTATCACTTTCTGTTTTTGTGGTTTATGTAAACCGGCGTTTGTTTTGTTCTGTGAATATGACCATTTATTTTGTGTGATTTGGTGCGAAGGGACAGCAGTTGTGAAGGAATCACTTGGAATGTTAAGAGCTATAGTCACACTGTCGTATATCCTAGATTACTATTTTATGTTAAATATGCACTTTGCATCTTAACCACTATAAAGGGCATTGAAACGTTCAGCACATGTGCAATTGAGACATGTTTTATTTACCCAGTGAATGGAAATCAGTTTGAATATTTGGCATCCTGAAGGGCCAGGACGGCTTCATGTACTATAGATACATATATCTGTATCTTTGTTGTCCATGGGTAAATCCAAAACCCAACAGCTGCTGCTAAACTGTTACTTCCCTGTATGATGCTGTCCAGATGCCCCTCTACTGTGGCCGCTCTGATCCGTCAACACACAGTGAGCTCAGCATCAGTCCACGTTTGCATTTAAACATTTAAATGTCTATCCATGTCTTCATATTTATTTTCTATGAACATTCCTCATGTCAAATATTTTTGGCAAGGGCAAATTGACTGTTTCCTCACCTAGTAAAATGTAATGGTAATTTCAGAGAATGTACCTGTATACTGAATGTCTGTTTCGTTGAGGACATGTCCACGTTACGTGAAGGCTATTGGGGTGGGGGGGTCGGGTGACAAGAGTGAGAGTATGCGGCTTTCAATTTCTTTTTGTTTCAGATTTTAATTCAAGTATAGGGTGCTTAAGGTGGTACTGGAGTATTGTTAAATTGTCCCATGGTGAGCTTTGTGAAACTGTTTTCTCCTGTCAATACTAGAGACTAAAGACTCCCTCACTTCTGGCACTTCATGGTACTCTTTCCTCTCAAGACTTGAACTAGATTGATACATGTTGTTGTGCTTACACAAAATCAAAAGGCTTCAGTGACTAGTATAGTTTATTTTGTATTCATATATAAATGACAGTTATTTTACTATCAGATCCAAAAGTTATTTGGGGATTTAAGGACATTACTGAAGTTCCAGATACAGATGCTATGTAACGCATGATTGACCCTTGTGAATCACTTGCACTTTAAAATATACCCATATACATATATACCCATACTGTGTATATGTTTGGGGTTTTTTTCCTCTGTACTGAAAAGTCATGAAAGATACAAATGCATCAATTGTGTGTCTTTTGCTGATCAGAAATAAAATATTTATCATATCTGGTATATGGTATGAAATATTTTTCTCTGCCTTTGTTTCACTCATTTTGGAATCATCACCAATCACAGATATGCATCAACATCTACCAGTTTTAAAAGTCCTTTATTAACTTTGTATTCTTCTCCACTAGCCCCTAAAACATTCAGTGTGAGTGTGAGTGCCTCTTACTTAATGACTCTGGTTCATCTATCAGCAAATTAAGAAATGTGATGTTTAATGGATGGAAGCTGATGAAAACTGAGTTTCCATTCCTGGTTAGATATGCTTACAGTTACAGTTTGCAGCGATGGTAGTCTAAATACAAGCTCCCCCAAAAGATTCTTAGGAACACGCTGTTAGGTCTTCATAAAAGCCACAAAACACATAAAGATAGACTGAGCAAACTGCCATTACAGATATTTGTGAGTGTGTCAAATGTGATGTCGAGTGATCAAGATTTAGAGTTTGTTTTTCTGAAACACTTCTGCAGAATTTTCTGGCTTTCTGACTCCTGTCATCACCATCCCTTCTACCAGACCACAAAATCGACAATAAATGTGTCCCCCATAACACCACAATGATATTGAGGGCTATTAGCAATTCTAATTTCCTTAGTAGCATGAAAAATGGAAACAGACTCAGTCTTCGGGTTGCCATTATCCCAAACACTTGGCATCGGCTTCCTTAAGAGCCGTATCAATGTCAGCTTCAGCAACAACTCTCTAACCTTTTAGAAAAGTCGAGCTTGAAAGTAGAAATGTCATCAAGTAGACTATCCAGGCACACTTCACCTACAGATTTGGATTCCTGAGTGTCATTGGCCTTCAGTTGAGACTAGAAACACTGATCATCAACCTTTGACCTGAGATATTCAGGTACCAGCTAAAGGTGGGGTTAGCACCAATGGAAGCCAGTGACAGTATAGCTTTCAGGTGAGGGGGTGTGTGGCAGCAGACTGTCTGAACAAGCTCACAGGCTTTACTCCATGTCTGTTCACATTACAATATGTTTCAAAGAACCAGTTTCTACAGTTAAAGTCCAAAATATCTATTCCAGCTCCAATTCAGCTCCACGTCTAACAGAAAATGCATCAGAACAATTCACCTTGTACATTAGGTGGTGATCCAACATAGTTTCACACCTTCTCTGCAATTTGTCCCCTTTGTTCTTAAAGATATATATATACATGATAAACACTTTCTTTGTCTTAATTGTGCATGATTTGAGGACATTAGAGTAGCTTCTTTATAGCCCCTGTAAGGCTGTGATTTTAGTGGCCGTGGTCAAATTCAAAGCTATACTCTAAATTTGCCTACAAATTGTTTTTGTACTTCACTTTTGTTGAGCTTTCTTTGATTCCCAGACTATGCATCCATAAGTTATGTGCAGTTTATTGTATGTCCTGAAACTAACAGAGTAGCCAACGCTTTCCAGTGAACGATAAAGCAGTCAGTCTATTAAACACAAATCATCCACACATGACATCGCCATGGTTTACCACATCCTCTGAGTGCTTTGTGTGTGTGTGACAAATCCAGCAGGAACCTACGTAGGAAGATCAAGGACACATTGAGCACCTCCTGACGAAAATGAACTTTCTTAAACTTGAGCACAAACGAGCTGAAACTGCAAAGTGTCTGTTTGGTTGGAGTGCCTGAGGAAAAGAGGGGGCAGAACGCATGAGGCTCCATGGACGCTAATCTCAGTCAGAGGGAGATATAATTTCATGCCTATTTAGAGAAGAGTCCTGAAGGGCTTTCTCATCAGCCACTCTCCAGTCTCATGGATAGGTGATGCAGCAGCTCTGCACACAGATTCTATCATCCTCCCTCTTTAAAGAGACATTCACTCACTCGAGTCATCAATGGGTTTAAGACAAGCATGATGGACAGAACAAGACAGTGATGAATTTCTCCATGTTGTCAGTTTAGAAATCTGTCTCTTGCTGGGTCTTACATAGCTGCAGTTATGTAGTGGGCAACTTTTAAAAGCAATTTGGATGGAATTGCTGCTTTTAACACACAGAAATGTCTTGTTGCCAGGAAACATTTGACCAGATTTTTGACCCTGCCTATTCACTTTGTTGCCTGTTGCTTGGACTGCTGCCTAGCGTATCACCGCCCTGACAATCACAACCAGAGTGATAATGAATAATGACGAAATTAGAATATAATTATGCAGATGCGATTCATACCATCTGCTTGTGTGTTTTTAACTCCATCTTGCGGCTTTTTAAAGCTGCTAATGAAACAGTGCTCCATTTGAGCCATCAGATAAAACGTTATGGTGCCTTCAGTTTCAAAATGATGCAGAATAAAGCCTCTGTCCATCTGCCTGCAATGCTTACACTGTCGCCCAAATATTAGCAATGGATGCATGCATTTCTTACAAAAATGTATCTGAAGAGTTTTTCACAGTGGGGTGTCTGGAAGGGCACATTGGTGAGGGGTGAGAAATGCCCTGCTTGAACAAACAGAATGACCCTGTGGCACAAAGATCTCAAACGAACATGGAGCTTCTGCCTACAAGCTGCAGGCAGGCAACAAAGCCACCATTATTTGCCATTGTTTTAACCTCTTGATCAAATTCTGAGGGAGGAAAGCAATGTCTCCACAGTGCATGCATAGTGTCAGCAATTTGAAGGCACAAATGAACAATGCACTGTGGTTAGTGCGGCACGGCAATTGCCTCTCCCCTTTCCCAGTGTGTTTTATATTCATTATGTCCTTCTCTTTCCCATGAAACTTATGGCATATTCATCAGCAGTGTGACAAATTAGATGTGCAGTGAAATGGAGTATGACTGAGAGCAGTGGAAGATTAGATCCACTCCAATCTTACCAGCAATCACTATCCCTTCATTTCTGTGGGGAAATACCCAAGGACGGGAAAGAAAATTAGATCAAATTTTACTGAAGAAAGCGCTAGAGTGGCAGGGGAAAGAGATGAAAAAGAGCATTTTCCATTTCTGCCAACGCATCCCCAGATTTGTCTTAGAATCAGAGGCGAAGCATTTTATAGTTCTGGTTATCCTGAATACATTGAAATATTTACTCTGGCTGCACATTTGGTAGATTGATAAATATTAAGTACTAGGTTCACTGCATTTTACATACTATCATTTTTCAGTTTGCTCGGCACTGTTTGTGCACCTAACATGTACCTTACTTTAGACAATTGAGCATACTATCCAATCACTTCACCAGTGGAGTTGAAATGCTCTTGAATGTTCTCTAATGTAGCTTTCTATTGCAGCACCTGCCTATTTGAACAGCTCTCCAACTGCCGGAACACTGTAAGAGATAGGCAGGTTTCACCATAATGATGTTCTACACAGTGCTGTTTTGATTTCAGCAGAGATGTGGAGTTGATGGTTCCCTCATAAGGACAGTTGATTCACTGAGACATAGCATTAGCCTTTTTTAAGAAACATGGAGGAATCGTAACAGATGACTTCACAAGACTACCATGCTGAATCTTTGAGAGATTTTAAATAAAAAGTGTCTCTTTCGTTTGGTGCCAGTCTGAGAAGAGGCACCCAGTGTCAAACAGACAGCAGAATTTGTTACAAATTCGCAGTCGCATCAGGATGTCCTGATTTATGAAGTGAGAAGAAAATGTAAATTCACTGACAATCAATGGACAATGATTAGTAAGAAGTAAGAACATGTTTTCTTTCATTTATTGATGATCAATTGTGGTTAAATTCATCTTTTTACTTCATTAGAGATTTTGGAATTAACACAGTGTGTCAGAGACATCTAGTGGCTGAAAACAGGTTGCACCTATCAAACCTCACTAAACACTGACAACACCATACATGTGTGGACAGGCACCTACTCTACTGTATATCTCAACTATTCCAAACTTGACCAGTGAATAAAACCAACACTTATTGTGTGTTTTGTCTTTCGGCAGTTTTCAACTATCACCTGATCACAATAAAACTGATTTATGACGGGTCATTGATGATGTTGTAAAGAGCTGTTATTCATGGAACACTGCCTTAACACTTCCACACATGCTGCTCTATGACAACATCTAAAGTAACCAAAATTGCAGTTAAATAACATCAATTAAATAAACTTTAGTTAACTGTGGTCCATGCAGTTTTACATTTAAATATGCATAACCCTTAATGGAACTGAACATTTATCAAAAAGCTTTCAAATGTTTTCAAGTTATATATGTTTGAAAGAAATTATTCTCATGGTTCATGTCCTTTCACAGGGGGTCAATTTAAACCTGTTAATTATAATATCATCAGTCAATCAGTCAATCATATCAGTCTAAACAGAAACTGCTTTGCAAACTACTGTTGAAGAAATATAAAAGCATAAATAAACAGATTGCAGGCTACACAATGTGTAATGCCTTCAAATGTCTTAGCAGAAGGCTGGCTTCCAGGCTCACAGAGTGAGAGAAAGAGAAATTATGCAATTGAATGGCATAAAGTAATATTTCAAACAAGAAGGACACCTAACTTACCTTATGAAGTGACATCAAGTTCTTCAGAAGAGTGGTGACAAGAATTCACTGTGAGCTTCTTCTTGGGCTTTAGTTACTTTCCCCAGTTGACCTCTGTTCCCCTCTCAGGGTTAATGAAGTACCTGAAAACAACATACAACAAATCACTTATTATGTCCCAGGTTTTAATACAGCTTGGCAACAAACTACACTATCTTCGTAGTAGATAGAACCTAGTCACAGCTTGAAACAGACTTGGGTTGAGCTATGATAACCAATATAACCACGCCATCTTTTGGAGCGTAGCAGCAAACATCTTAATCAACTTGGCTACATATTTGAATAAACTTCACTTGTCATGTGCTTTAGATACAAGGCTATTATTTATGCAAGTGCATAAACAAATGCAAGTGGGATAAACAAGGTGTAGGTATAGACCAGGCCGGACTAATGTTTGCATTCACTGATATTTAGTTCAAGAGAAAACAGTAATCCAAAAGTAATACCAGTTTATTGTTAGCAAAAATAAAAAAAAATAAAAATATAGTCACTTATTGGGTAACCAGATTCAAAAATGTAATTCTATTTTTTCAATATGTCGTTAATGACCTTTAGGTTTGATTCCACAAAGGAGGATGAATGATGGTCCCATGTGGCTTCTGTCCCTCCATTACTGCAGCAGCAAAAATGAAAATACTGTATTTTACAGCAGTCTATTAATGTCTGTTCTTAGTTTGGGCACCAAAAAGCATCACTGTTTTCTGTATTTTACCATATATAAAAAGAACAGTATCTTACTGTTAGAATTTGGCTGTACGGATTCTTCAAAATATGCCCAATACTGATTCTTATGATCAGGACATCACAAGAACTCAAAGTCAGGATATCTCAGCCTTTGTTGCTTTGACTCAGTGCCTTTAATCCGGTGACTGGAAGTTTGAATGTGACCTTAATACACAATTTAAAACTAGACTTTTTACCATTTCATCACACAACCATACTCATGAACACACATCCTTTTACGACTAAATGAAACAACTTTTTTACAGTTTTCTTGGCTTCCATATTGCACATGTAAAAATCTCTTACATCATATTCAATACCTATAAAATGATGAAAATGATCTTACTCTACGCTTATGTTGTTTTCGCCTTCAGACAATGCTCTGAAGTGTCCATTGACATTTTCAGCAATAGGTCAGTGACGACATATTAAAGAACTGACCATTTATAGCAAACAGTTAGGCTAGATTTAGTGGCAACGACTGTTGTTTGTGAATAGAATAGCAACGAGCCAGTTCTCAAAACTCCCTGCTTAAAGATCCCCTTCAGAGATACCTGAAGATGTCTAAAAAAATCTAATTCAAATGTCTAGAATCTATGAATATGCAAATATTGTTAATTTCATCATTGAACTACAGGACAAGCTGTCTCCTACTTCATGTATGTGCTGGAGGGTTCAATCATTGATCAAGACTGGGTTGTGATGTCACAAATCATGCTTGTAGGTAGGCTACACGCCTACACGATTGTAGCAGAGTCTCTGCCACAGAGAAGTTTTCCCAGCAGAGACCACAGGCAGGCAGGTCTCGTTTGGACCTTTTTATTCATGAACTTAAACTGTCATGGAGCTTCCATGTGCGGCTGCCAGGTACCCAGTCCCATCTCCACTGACGACACAAACTTAAAACACAAAAAACAAACTTAAACTTGAAGTCCTTCTCTTCAGCTGCTGAGCTAATCAACTCACCTGGTGCTGCTCCTGCTGAGCCAGCTCTGCCCTGCCTCTGTCTCCTACAGCTGACTGCACAAACCACGTCTACCTCCACACAGACTTAATGTTGGCACAAATGTCCCCCTTTCCAATGAATATTGCAACAAACTCTGCACATATATTATTCTGCACAGTGAAGAGAACAAACTCCAACTCATAAAAAGTCAATTTTTCCAGTGCATGTGTTTGTTTGTGCCCAAGAACAAGTGAGAGTTATATTGTTATTGTTTGCCTTTATGTATACTCACATATAGCACAGGTGGGGACTCATGACTGGTTTGTATGCAGGCTGCAGGCTCATAATGCTTCCACAAACACAAACACCTGTCGCTAACGGAATATGGATGACAGCTGGTGACCTGGCTGTGAGACTGGCTGTCTGCTGATGATATGCAGATATTTTGCAGGTCACATAAATTAGAAACATTTCTTTTTTTTTCTTCTTTTTTTTTGGGTGTGTGTGGGGGAGGGGGGGGGGGGGGTGTTGAGAAACCCAGACAAAATAATCAGCTCTAACACTTCAGTAACCTTTATCACACCACTTTTCTCAGGACTACTGAGGGAAACCGAATGCTTTAAACATTTGCTATCACAACATTGGCCTCAGAAACATGATTTTTGAGGAGTTGTTTTGCTGAAGTTATGTGTGTATATGAAACAAAAACAGGACAGCTATGTGACAACACCCATATACACATTACAAAGCTAGGTGTTTCCACTTGCTGTCATTATTATCTATTATTTTCAACCAAAGAAATCTGAGGGTGGAGAGGACTGATATCATATCACAATGACATCATTAGGGTTATATCAGCATGGCATGGACACAACAAATGTTAAACAGAAAGCCTGTGTCTCAAAGTAGAGGTGTTTGAAAGTTGTGGTCAAGTAACATGCAGGAAGGGTCTTACAAAGAGGATGAGTTATGTGAAGTGTAGGATCAGTGGTATTTAAACCTGACTCATACTAGGAGCTAAAAGTCAAAGGTCATTAAATATTCTCTTTTCTGAGTCCTAACTTCATAGGAGTGCAGTTGTAACTGCTTCTCACTGGAGAAAAAAAAATTACCACCATACACAGGACAATGTGGATTAAAGGGGAACCACGTCAAACTGTGTTTCCAGGTGGAGGGAGTTCTACTCCATGTAAGAAAGTAGTATGAAGCATTTTGTGTCTCCAGAGAAGTGTGAAATCTGATCGATGTAAAAGTGAAGCCACTTGAGTCAGCATCATTTGGGGTTGAAGTCTAAAAGTTTGAAGATAAAAAATTATAATCTGAAAGCAGCAAGGTTGCCAGATGTCTGTAGGCAGCTCCTCATCGCTGCTTGACGCTAGGAGCTCCAAACTACATTAGCCACTAGCATAACACATGCATTTGGGGCAAATGGTTTGGTCTTTGTCACAGTTGTACACCATATACACTAAGAAAACCATTATATTTACCATTGTTGAGTGCCAATGAGTGATGAGACTTATTCTGCTTGAGAGTTGAATGAACACCCAGAGCCTAAAACTACTGAAATGTGTTTTTTTGTGAAATGTTGTGTTTTGACCCCGAGGGCCACTGTAGATACTAAACTTCTATACCACATGTCCAGAAAGTAGATATTAAAAGAGTTTTGGTTTTTAAACAATCACTCAAATTTGGTGTAATAGATCAAAACAGTGTACATACAGAACGTATAAAGGTACAAAGGACTTTAAAACTAATTACATGTATAGCTGCTAACCTCACAATATCCCTTGCTGGAGGTGAGCCTGAATGAGTAAGGAAATAATGGTTTGGATGGTCAGATGTCGTCATTGGAAACACTGGTATAGTTTGCCTCTAATTTTAAAGACATATGACCGCAACAAAAAATATGTGGCCACAAGGGAATATGCCTCCAAGTGAACTAAATTAAAACATTTTACAAGGCTTATAAATCCTGAAGTGAATAATTATGCTCAAAATGCGTCAGTATTAATCTTACAACAAGTAAGTATTACAAGCCATAATATAAGTGATAAAAGTGGAGGGAGAAAAGCATATTGGAGCAGGAGATGTTATATGAACAGGCAGCAATGCACAATTTATTTGGTTAGATGCATCAGAATAGTTTTGATAGCTAATGCAGGTGATTGGGTCTGAGGGAGTAAAGCATGTGGTGTTTTAAATATTATCATGTTTATCAAGGCCAAAGTATGACTAATTATTTAATTCATAACACTGACCTTAATTCTAACGCAAGTTGTAATATGGATCATTTGGTAACATGTTATGAGTGTGTGTGCTCCAATATGTGCTTATAAAGTTGGAGGCCCTGTCGACGTGCTGCTCCAGGCAGGTTCAAAGGCACACCGGATGGATTTGGCAACTGGAAAAATGTTGAATTTGCTGGAGGCTGGAAAAAACAACACTGCCACTAGACTGGCCAGCAAACACGGGAAATTGATTAAAACTGAGCCATTTAATATTAGCTCTGTTAACATTAAATAGATTAGGTCCTACAATTATCAGCATGGGGAATAAATGGAAGAAAATACATATACCAATTATCAGCATGTGAAGCTACTGCACAAGTATGCCTGTGTTTTCAAACATTTCATAGTACTTTGTGTGGCTCACAATTTATTCAACAGAGATGTTCATTTACATAATATAGTATTTGTAATTATAATTTTTTTGTAGTCTTTTATTACTGTATGCAAAGTGTCCTTGGGTTATGTGAAAAATGCTTAAAATTAATTTAGAATTTGATTAATATCTCAACATTAAGTATAACTGCCTCTCCGTAAACAACTGTCCTGAAAGTTCAAATTTGAAGCCTGGTCTGAATTAATTATTTTACAGTAATATAAGCTATCCCTTTCAAATACTTACAAGAAACTTCCATACACTCATCCTACCAGAGGAGGTCAAATGCAAATGTAAGTATCCTCTTTCTTGTGTTGTCTTCCTGCTTTTCCAGAAGAAGCTGAAAAGCTTGTTATCTGATTTAACTTTTTGATTTCACAGGAGGTCAGAGGTCAGAGGTCAGCAACAGAACCGCATCCCCTCAAGCCAGTATGCTGTCCTGATCCTGGAAACTTCAACATGGATCCTCTCTGGCATGGGATTATGGTCAAAACCTGACAGTCTGGACCACTGGAGTGTCTGAGTAAGTTTCCACAATAGAAAATGTGAAGAATGTGTGAATTTTTCTCCCATATCACATGACTATTGAATGAATCTAGAGTCTAACTAAAGTTTCCTTCGCTCCTGAATGGAAATGTCAATGTCACACAACATTTTGATGAGCATTTTTAGTGGCATATTGGTCATAGGAAGGCACGTTTCAGTTTCACACAACTCTATCTCCTCTTTCAGCCGCTATCAGCCTCCTATTTATCTGTATGATGAATTAGGGGTATTTTGTGGTAAACTGTACTTAGCTAGCTTCTTATGTTACACTGAGGGGGACAAATGGTGGAATCAATAGGAAAGGCTTTGATTTAAATGAACAGGAGTCACAAAAACTTAGAGGGAGGATTGCTCCAAGCCTTCAGAGAACATTGCTGTGGTGATTAAGTAATTTACCCATCAAACTAGACACCCTGAAATCCCCAAGGTGTCAAACAATTCACAGTCAACTTCTCAGCTTTTTTGCCTCTCTTCTTTTGAAGTTCAGGTTTCTTGGTTTGTCAGTTAAAGATGTGCTTGTTTCACAGAATATCGTTCTTAAGAATCCGACCACCTCAATAAGTTTTTAGATTGTTTTTGAACTATTATTTAAGAAATTATTTTTAAAGAAAGTGTGTGATGGTGATACTCTTTTCTTTTGAGGGGGGGCAAGAGGCAGACGGGAAACAAAGTAAGACAACTGGGTATGACATGCTGTTGCGGTTATGTGGCAGACTACCATGGTGCTCCGAAAATAGTCCCATATTTAACCAACAGATCAGTGCGTGCACTAATTAAAGAAAGGAAAGCCCGCTGATTAATCAATGCATGAGTCACTGTATGTTCCACTTCAGTAGAGTCACAAACTCAAGACGTCTTTCCTGAAAGGCACCAGATTGCATTTTAAAGCTTTTATGTTTGAGCATTTTTATTAAGTTTGTACTAACTTACTTTTGAACTGAAAACATGTGAATTTCAAGAATGACAGGACATACATGGTAAAAAAAAAAAAAAAAAAAAAAGAATATCCATCCAAAATGCAAATTGGTACTTTATTGTATTTTACTGGGTCAATTATAAGGAACAAGTGAACTGTGACAATTAATGTCCAAATTGACTTACCTGGGCCTATCAGCTCTGAGCCAATGGCACATTTGATCAATGATTTTTTTTTTTTTAATGTATATAGTTTAAAATCACAGTTACACTGCAGGTAGCTGTTTGAAAGTCATTAAATGGATAACCTTGTTCACATTCTTCAACCCCTATATTGTTGAAAATGACTATATTGAATTGGTAACAGTAGTTTACAAAACACAGGCTTAAGTAATGCATAACTAGTGAATGGCTCATGAAACATCTTACATATTAATCTGATTATGCAGGTTGCATCATGAATTCCTGTTGCTCACTGTTAAGAAATGACAATGAAGTCACTATGAGTTTCACTAAGAGATTCACCATATGATAGTCATTCTGTGACCATATTCATTAATTAAAATACTGCAGTCATGACTAAAGTGCTATAAGGCATCATCATTATCATTATCTGCCTTTGAAGCCCCATCTTGTAGAGTCACATCCTGGTATTAACAACAGCTCAGTTTCTCAAAACTCCAATCACAAAAGTGAAAAGATTTAACCATTTTGTCAAAACTCTACATATCTCTTGCAAAAGGAAACACTGCGTTCAAAATCATATTTTCTTCTCTCAAACTGATTCTTTCCACCAAAACGAAACACACAGCTATCATACGAATATCTCTTACAGAACATCAATTAAACACTAGTGTGATCAATTTAAAACTGCAAAACTCCAAAACCCTGATGGGTAAAGTGAGCGACACTACTAAATATTTAATGACTATTTTTTGGTTTATTTTTTGTAATGGTGAAATCAGTGCACAAATACACAAGGGTGACAAAGCACATATTTATTTATTATTGAAAGCTGACTGAACTTACTGCAAAAATGTCTTTTTTTTTGGCACACAAAAAATAAAAATCCTTGTCTTGCTCTCACTTTTCATCTTCCTCTCTGTTCTCCATGCTGCTTAATGTTTCCCCAACACAGCAGAGATTGCCTGAGGCCTCTTTTATGCTCTGACATGTAATTGAAATGCTTTGCCAGTTGAGTTTGAACAGGTGAGAAGAGTGTGACACTGATTGGTTATTAGGGTGTAATCAGAGTGGGATTTTTTGAAAGTCAGTGTTTTCCAGGTGAACAATGTGTGCTAAATGATTCAATTTGTGCCCAGACTTTGCAGAAAAATGTGATTTAGAGTGAAAAGAAATCGGATTGTACTAAGAGTTTAGTAGTCGGGAGTCTTGTTGTTGATACATGAGCTTCATGTCTTCAGAATTGTGTGCATTGTGTTTTTCCAATGGAGAAAAACTTGTAAGTTAAACCTCAGAGACAGCGACCTCTAGTGGCATTTAGACTGAGTTTAAAAACAAAACCACAGAAAGAACTTAAAATGCAGCTTCTGAGGACATTGGAGTTTAAACCTTAAATTAAACCAAGGAGAGAACAACAGCCCCCATGGTTCACTTGCACAGGTGTTTCCACGCGTTGTTTTTCTGTCTTTCCTGGCATCTTCCTGGCAGCTCTGTTTTGTTCAGTCTGTCAGGCTGTGACAATCTCAACAATTTTTTTTCTTCTGATTTTGGTAACCTCAGCAACCTATGAGCACAGCCCCATTGGTCTAACAATGAATTTATAGAGTACAAGTATTGCTGGAATGTTGAGCTCTTGTGAGTTTGAGTCCCAGGTTTTTGTTGTTTTACCAAGTTGGTTTAGTACAAATAATTCACCGATTAATAAACACATATATGCCACACATATATACACTAATGTATATAACCGTGAGTTAACCCTCATTAATTGATTATATATTTTAATTAATCAGAAACACATAGTGACTTGATCATTTCTTAATAGTGAGAAACAAGAATTAATGATATGCATTATAGTTCTGCATTTTTATGAAGTGTTAATATTGAATTTTGACATCTGTTCTTACTCCAGTTGTCCCAAACAAAGGATCAATCAACAATTTCAATCATTGCTTTAAAGAAAAAAGGTCGACTAGACTTAAGTGCCCTCCATAGATCTTCCTGTGTGCAGCAGGAGGTCTGTCCTTGTTCCTGTCTGTGTGGACGCGCGTCTCGGCCTCAGTCATGCATCTCAGGCTGGCGCCGCGGCCTCTCCACTTCCACAACATCAGGTGTAATGTTACTGTTTGTTGTGGCCTGAGAACACTAATAACGTGGCTGGAAAACAATGTTGATGGTAAAGCTGTTCAACATCACCTAAGATCACTCAACCCCCGAGGACCTGCTCTCTGATTAAGTGGTTTTGCTTGGCTCAGAAGAAGCTGGTTTTGGGTATATTACACCTTTTTAAACAGGCTAATTAATCCCTTGTAGAGACTTTCTTTAAAATCTGATTGTTTCACTTATTTGTTTCAAGAAGTCTACTGCCACTGTGACAATTTCTAGATGAAAAGGTGTAAAATGAATGAAAGTGGGATGATTTGAGCAACATAATTTTAAGACGACATAGAGGCCCAAATATATTATATATTATTTGCAGTTGCAACCACTGACAGATAAAGGAAATCAATGGCTGAAGGGAAAAAACTGACCTCTTATATAGAATTTAGTTCAAACATGTATTGCAACAGTCGTTTCCAGTACTGCCGTAAAATGTCAACGACATCATCAACTCATTTATTAATTAACCTACTGCACCTCTTCACGCAAAGTGAAGGGTGGATATGATGTGAGGTGTTCCTGCGTAAAGTGAGAAGAAGAGGAGAGCTGTGCGCGCAGGCTGGGTGTTGGCCATTGTTTTGGAGAGAGGTGACACATATCTCTGCCTTGCTATTTAACTGGACCCTTGAATGATTTAAATCTTCACGGGCCCTCACTCATCAGTCTGCTGAGGGAAACGTCCTGCAGCAGCTCCAGCGCAGTGCGTAAAAACGGATCAAAAATAATTTACATCCAATAAGAAAGTGGGGATGCATACCAGCTCATCGACCACGACGCCTTTTTCAGTCAAGGATATTTTGAAACAGCACCATGCCTTTGGAAATGAATTCTTGGTGACTGAGCAAGTTGTTCCGATGCATCATCCACATATGCATGATACGCCCCGGACCAGGGACTTGTATGATTGCAAGGCAGAGGTCGCTGGGATGCAGGAGAAGGTTGATATTCCCAACTCTGCTGCAGAAGAGGAGATAAACGAAAACGGTGAGAAAATACATACATCAAAATCAAATCAGTCCCAGTTTATACACGCAGCTGGTGTATGGTTATTTAGGTTTAGGCCTACAGCCGGAATGGGGCCTTCGTCTCTAATAGCAGGGAAGAAACACAGCTCACCATCACCTGAAAATGTTTTGTTTACCTTTAAATGTCTTTTATTTAAAAACACAAACAAATACCATTAACGAGAATTTATTTATTAATAAACCCCTATCAATAGAAAAGCTATAGGTCTCAGTGATTACAGTCAAATGTAGGCAATCAAGCGCACAAAGTTTAAAGTAAAAAGAGTGAAATTTGCTTTTTTATAGAGGTTACATCAATTACATGATTAAAGTTTAACTGTTGTAAAGTAACAAGTATTCATGTCAGTGATTAAGGTAGTGGAAATGTGGTCATTTAAAAAAATAAAATAATAGTAACTTTATTTATTGAGCACGTTTCAAGCAGTAAGCACAAAGTGTGGGAAAAATTACACAGGCAACATAGACAACATTAAAGACAATAGCAAGCCGTGATTAATGGAATATACACTTAAACAAATGCATATAGCCTACACACACATAAACACCAACCAACATTTGTTTTTAACCTGGACTCTGGACTAGTTAAAAGACCCAGACTAGCAGACCTGAGGGGCCTGTTTGGACAGTAAAGTGTAAGGAGCCTTTCGCCAAAAGCATCAAATGTCTTGACTAAAAAGTTGGACATTTTATCTCTCAATGTCTGCATGATCTAACCACATAACATTACAGATGTTACTTAGTAAATGCTTGCATATATACGAATGATATCATCCCACTGCGTCGGCAATATTTAAAATGTGAACACTTAAAGCGTAGGGCTGCAATTTGTGTGCGTTATTTTTATTTACAATTTTGGCAACATATTTTGTAATTGCGTAACATTCATTTAAATATTATTTAACCTATTTCTTTTCTTTGCTCTTTTTTTTTGTCTTTTTGCACTTTTTTTCTTTTTAGAGATGAGCGGTCTTGACAGTTCTCCTGACTGCGACAGAAAGTCAAAACGCGGGCCCAGGCTGCGCAGGAAGCCCCGAGTCCTCTTCTCTCAGTCCCAGGTCTCGGAGCTGGAGAGGCGCTTCAGGCAGCAGCGTTACCTGTCCGGCCCGGAGAGAGAGCAACTAGCCCACATCCTCAAACTTACCTCCACGCAGGTCAAAATCTGGTTTCAGAACAGGAGGTACAAATGCAAGCGCCAAAGACAGGACAAGTCTCTAGAGCTGGCAGGTTATCCACCTGCACCAAGGAGGGTGGCGGTGCCGGTGCTGGTCCGGGACGGAAAGCTGTGCGGCGCAGGTTCCCATTCAGCTCCTTATAATGTGACTTTTGGACATTATAACCCCGTGTTTGAATATGGAAACAGCAGTGTGTATAGCTGCAGTTATCACAATGTGTCACCTTCAGCCGCACATCTGTCTAATAACCACCTGGCTGATTTAACTGGTAACACAGAGGGGGCCTTCAGCCACGGACACTTCCAGGCTTCATTACAGGGTGTAAGAGGCTGGTGATAAAAGTGATAAAACTGGGCTCCATATAGACGAAGATAATCAAATATGTCAGAGTGTAATTTGTATTGTATATTTTGTGTTGGAAATATTGTCGTCTTTTTTAAGTCAGAGGCACAATAAATGTTGGCTGATTGGTTAGGCACGCAGTCATGAAGGGTGTAATCATTTTCTTTTTGTTGATATTTTCGATTATATGTCGTTTAAGTAGCAACACATGAAAAAGTAAAACTGGTTGCAAAAGGGGCGTGATATAAAGTCTGTTTTTATAAGTTATATATGCCAACTAATCTCCTACAAACTACTTTTATATGCAACAGAAATTGCTTCCTTATGCGGAAATTAATTGTTCTGGAAATGTTTGTTTTCTTGACTTAAACAATATTGTTTTTATGTACTTTTTTTTTTAGTTCTTGTCACTTAAGTCAGGCTCCGATCCATTTTTTAACCAAATATTTTAAAGTTGATCCCTACTTTTCTAAAAAGTAATCAATACTTTTTAATAAGCTAAAAATGTAATTGTAGTTATCTCAAGTTATGTCGACACATCATTTCCAGTTGTAATTTGTAATTTTCCTCTCATCCATATCAAAACAGCCTGATAATTAGAAATCCTGTGGTGATTGCTGGTGGAATTGTCCAGTTTATCAATGGGAGCCATCAGAAGGCTAATGGGTGAAGTGACATCTGAGCTGACAGGGCTGCTCTATCAAATTAAGCTCATCATTGTCCCATTCACAAATCCGCTGATAAGGCTGGAGAGCTTGTCCTGTCCCGGAGCTTTGCTTGGTAAACAAACCCGCAGACAGAGTGGCTCTTTAACTTTTTTAAAACTTTCAATCAAACGGGAAACAGTTCCAGTCAGACCTGTCACTCATCGATGAGACAGATAGGACTGAATTCACCTGCAGCGCTCAAAGTGTTTCTCATTATAACTTATCCCATACTGTTGATTAGTTATTAAACTTATAGCAGCACCCTTCAAATGATATATATTATATCATTACACGAGAGCTTACACAATGCGATGTGGTGGTAGTATTTAAAACACATCAAACCGTAAAGAAGATTTAAAAAGTCCCTCAGATTAAGTTATTTCATTATGGATATATTTCAATATTTCAGGCCACAGATTCTGTGGTGCGGCTGCTCCATCTTCAAATAGAAATTGAGCAAAAAGTGAAACTAAATGTGTCGCCGTTAATGCACGTAGACACTCTGCTGAGGGCCCCCTGATGAGGAGAAGCCCCTCTGGGAGGAGGAGAGAGGAGCTGAAGGAGCATCTCTGCTCAGATAAGGACGAAGCTGTAGACAGAGAGGAGACCAGAGACACTTCAGACGATCAGATAATACCTGTGTGTGTGTGTGTGTGTGTGTGTGTGTGTGTGTGTGTGTGTGTGTGTGTGTGTGTGTGTGTGTGTGTGTGTGTGTGTGTGTGTGAGAGATAGAGAGAGAGAGAGAGAGAGAGAGAGAGAGAGAGAGAGAGAGAGAGAGAGAGAGAGAGAGAGAGAGAGAGAGTAGAAGAAGAAGAAATACTGACTAAATGTCTTATATAAATATACAATATACATTTATATCGGCCAAATAAGCAAAGTTACAAGTTAATTCAGTCATCTCCCAAAAATGTGGAATATTAATTGATTTTCTCTCTCTCTTAATCAACCAAAGTCTGGAAAATAGGCATATATGGTAAAAAAAATATTTCAAATTTGTATTGGACTTGTTTTAAACATCGCCAAATCTGGATATTTTCTCAGTGGACAAATGTAGCTGATGCGCAGAGGTTGTGTTTTATTGAACAGACTATCTTTTGACAAAATTAGAACATTTGGCAAAATGCTGTTCTGTACACAAGTCGCTTGAGAGTTGTGACACAACAGATTGCAGGTATGTGTGTGTGTGTGTGTGTGTGTGTGTGTGTGTGTGTGTGTGTGTGTGTGTGTGTGTGTGTGTGTGTGTGTGTGTGTGTGTGTGTGTGTGTGTGAGAGAGAGAGAGCGAGAGAGGGGGTGGGGTGGGGTGGGGGGGGTAAAGATGTTTGATTACAGTACACAATGCTGTGATTCACATTTCATGAGGGTCAGTTTAAATAAAGCATGACGTGAGTCTGGCCATCAGTGAAAGAGCCATTATGGTTTACTAAAAAAAAAGGCTTAACTCATACTGTTGACAGCATAACGTCAGTTTTAGAGAGGTAGCTGTCTCATCTTTGGCTATGTGAAAACATCCTTTTAATACCAATCTGACAATCTGGTGTTTATGATCGACGCTGAGATGCTGATAATAGATCAGCTTCAGAAAAGGTTGATTTTGTGGTTATGGACTATACTATCAAAGAAACACAGCGTAATCTCGCTCTCTAATCTTTGGTATAATAGCTCATTGTGAGGTTGCCCCTGCAGTTTATAGCTGTTCTCCTGTTTCCTCTGTGGCTTTAAAGCTCCCTCTAGTGGAAGACTCCCACATCAATAATGTAAACCAGTCCTTCACATCCACATGACTGCACACAAATAAGCTCATCTTATTCTAATATAAAATACCAAAAGTCAAGATTAACAAAACTAAGACAGCATTTTAGTTAAAGAGAGCTAAGTGTCATTTGTTAAACTGTGCAGTTAATCCTTTAAAAATATTGTTCTCTAAAGCACCTAAGGGACCTGAAAAAGCTCTCTTTGTTTACATTCACAATTTACAATTCAACAATTAGTTAAGTTGATTGCTTATTAGTTAAATTAAGTTAAGTTCATCTGCTAACCTGTTGAATTTGTTCTGACCATCTGCATTATTTTGTGTTAATGTAGGTTAATTGTGCAAACCTCAAATGAAGCAATTCAATCTGCTAATGTGCATTACATCAAACAACACATAGAGAAAAAGGCTCTGTGCAATAGCCCAGGTGCAGGATACAGTAAAACACAAAACTGATGCTAAACAGATAAAAGTCTGTCACTTATACTGTTACAATGTGGTCTCAGACAAAGAAAATAGCAGGAAAACAACAGAAGATTGATGGCAGAACAAGTCGTAGTGTCTCAAAGAAAACATCGTCACCACCATATTACCTGCTGTGGAAGACAAATGCCTTCGCGGGCTAAAAGGTCAGAGGTTCGACTATGTCACGTCTGATGTACAACTATGCAGCTAAACATCTTTGCAATGATGCATTACATAGAGAGGAAATGTCATTGTTTTCAAAACTATGAGCAATCACGTAGATTGTCTCTGAATAAGGGCAGAGGATGACACCATCTTCTGGTTTAGATCCTCAATAAAGACATTTTAAAGAATGATAGCCCCACCCTGCACACTCTCACTCTCACTGCTGCTTTTGTCACTTGACTGAGAGTCTTTGTGTTTTCTTTCAGTCTAGTATTTTTGATGCAGAACCAGCTGTGTTTGAAGACAGCACAAGGTGAGTGTGTGAGATATATATTTGAAGAGATACTGAAGTGATCAAAGACATTATTTTTTTTTAAGCATAATCAGAAAATTTCTAAAATGTGTTTTTTTCAGCATAATCCCTACTTTCACATTGTATTCCGTCCAGTACTGTGTGATCCAAAAATACACATGGGGGCTTGAGTCACCAACAATGTAAAACTGTGTCTAGACTGAGGGATAAAGGCTTTCTGTGCTTACAGTTCAACATACTCTGGCAGACAGACGGTCGCAGACAAAGAATTCAAGATGAAACATATCAAACAGATCATCTTAATACTATGTTGTCAAGACAACAGCTAATGTTTAAGAAGAGCCTGTTAAGTAGGTTAAAAACGGATTGCTTTCATAACGTTTTACATGCAGCACCTGAGCTTTCATCAGCAGTCCCTTTACCTGATGTTGTTAGGTATCTCAGAATAATATAACTAATAAAATATGCACAATAGATAAAAACATACTACTACATACATACACAATACAGTTAAAACAGATGATACAGGCACGGAGGGAAAAAGATGGTCTGGCTTAATGCAGTTTTTCTGAGTGAGATTGTGCATCTCCCCTTAGCTGCACCTCTAGTAGTTCTGCTTGTGGTAGATTTGAAGTTGATGAAACCAGACAGAGGAGCTGAGGAGGAGCTAAAATATGTATAATCTTATAAATTAGACAGACATTTTTGTATTTAATGCGGTTTTCTCAGCAGTGCAGATTACACTTCTTATAATATGGCAGTGGTGCAAATGGTTTTAAGGTTGTAAGTTCTTATTTGTATCATGATTCTAGTGGTTTTAAGCCTGTAGAGTGTGCATTAGACCAACTTATCAGACAATTGGTGATGTGGAGAAGTCAGGAGGGGCAGGGGGCACAGAGAGGACCATGTTTATCATCCCCACATTCACGCATTTCCAAATGAAGCAGGAACTCCCAGAGGGATACATATACTGCTAATAAATGTCTCATTCTGCAGGGAGAAAGGTCAGGCTGAACCACAGAGAACAACAAATAAACAGCCTCCGAACAATGACTGTGTCCGCTCGGGAGCCGGCCTAAATGTGTCAAACTCATTAGTGCTGCAGTAGGTATGACCACCCACTCTGACCCCCCTCCTAATGGGCAGACACAGCAGCCTCCCCTTGCAGGCGCAGACAACCGAGTGAGTCCAACTAACTATGGTGATATACAATATGAGTGAGACTGTCCACTCTACAATTCAGTATTTTTATCTGGTGTGAAGTCTGCTTTTAGTGTTTCTTGTACATGTGAAAAGAAAATAATGATGTTACAAGTACAATGACCATACTTTCAATCTGAAGGTCTTACACTAGTTTACTACCTCATGTTTTGCATATATCTTAAAGTTTATTCAGCCTAAATATGCATCATATACATAACAAAATATGGGATTTTAAACTACTATATACAGAATTTATAGCATCAATCACTCAGCTTTCAGTTTGTTTGTAGTTTGTGGTGATGTTGATCTTATTATACTGAGTGTTTTTTAATATTGTGTCTGTCAGTATAACACAATACAGCATGACAAACTGCAGCCTCCTAAATAACCATAAAGTTGAATAAACAGCTCTGTGATACAGTATCACAATAACTTAACATTGTAAGCTTAGTAAAGGCAGGGCAGTAGTTTTAGAGTGTTTTAACTAGATACGTACCTAAATAATCCAGCAACTGAGTGTGTAAAGTCTGTTTAAAAAGGGGCCATAATCGTAGTGCAGAAGCATACACAATTAAAAAGCATATAAAATTGTGTATTTTACAAAAGTGGTATTTGCATAGAAGGATTTAGAAGAAATATTAAAAAGTATAATATTATTAAAACTTATTTTTTACAAGACATGTCATGATGTCAAGAATTTCCATGAAGACCTATGAAGGTGAACAAAAGAAAGTAACTTAGCTGCTGGTCCCGCCTCCTCCACTTGTCAGTGCAGTCTGGGTAAACCCGCCCCTGCACTTGTATAAATTCAGACTGTGTGTATGTGTGAGGAAACACACTGCTGCAACCACCTCAGCCAGCCTGCAGCACTGAGAGGCCTCCAATCTGTGGATTACTGAATGGAAATGTCTGATACGGTCAAACCTCGGACTTCCTTCCTCATAGAGGACATCCTCTCTGTTAAGGACAGCGCAAGATTTAATGGAAAATGCTGCTTGCAGAACAAGGAAAGATTTTCAGGGTGGGAAGAGGAATCAGAAAAGTTGTCTAAGCAACTCTCCCCACTGGAGTCAGCATTTGGAGTACAGACAGGTGAGCTTCTGCAGTGTATACATACTGTATGTCTTTCAGTAAATGGTGCAGGGCTTTCAGTTGTGAGAAAACTCAACCAAACTCTGCATATTTGATGCGCAGAAAAAAATAATGATTTTTGAAGGTTTGTATCATGAGAAGCTGTAACAATATGATTTAAGACACTTAAAGAGTGTTGAGAATACATTTTGTTTATGCTGGTGGTTGTTTTCTTCATGATGATCATAAAACTTTTTATAAACTGTGACTGCTACAAACTTATTTTCCCTTTCAATGACCCAATTATTTGTTCTTCTTCTTCAGAGTCATTGGACACATCCTGTCCCAGCACTTCAGATTCCAGCGGTTTTACGTCCTCAGGGAAACAGAAGCGCTCCAGGGCAGCATTCACACACATCCAAGTGCTTGAACTGGAAAAGAAATTTAACCACCAGAAGTACCTGTCAGCCCCAGAGAGGGCTCATCTGGCCAGCACTTTAAGACTGACTGAGACCCAGGTGAAAATCTGGTTTCAGAACCGGAGGTATAAAACAAAAAGAAAGCAGCAAACACCAGAGTTCTGTAAGGATGTGTACAAAGCAGAGGGACTAGGTCTGAGAGACGATTTAGTCCGATCATCATTGATCACCTACAAAGCGTATCAATACCGACCCTACCTGTGGGACTACGGTGGCCCCTGGGGGCCAACGTTATGGTGAATATGATGTATGGAGCTATGATTTATTATCATAAAACTATTTTTAGTATCCCTGATATTTAGGTGTGTTCACTATCATACTTGATTCTTTGTTGCTGTTTTTTTACATTGATCCTGAATCCAGCTACCTGTATGCCCATTTGATTGTTTTTGTCATAACATCATCCTGTATTTTTTCATGTTTTGAGAAAAATGATCTCATACAAAATCATTCAGATATTGTAATGGACAAGAAATGGGTTTGCACAATGAACCACTTGAACTGATCTCAGTTGTGGCATTGCTGATTGTTTCATTATTAAATTAATGTTGATATATTTTACTTTTCTTTGAAGTTGTGTGTTGCAATATATGCAGAAAATACAGTTTTGGGCAATATCTTAGCTATAGCACAAGTTGAGTTCCACCTCTTTAGCATGTATTTTAATATGAGTCTGTTTGCTATGAAAGCTTTATGACAGCAAAATGCAAAGACTGTGCGAAAACTCTCTGTTAAGTTAGTTAGTTAGTTAGTTAGTTAGTTAGTTAGTTAGTTAGTTAGTTAGTTGAATATACAACCTATGTACAATTAGTTGTATTAAATTGGGAAGCAGACAGTTGTTTAAAATACAAGAAAGAACACCGCTCTCATGCTGGAAACATTTAAACTAACTGTGTTGAGTTAAACTCTGATAATACAGTAAAACTACATGAGAGGATAAGCGTGACTGAGATCAGCGTGATATTGTAAATGAGGGCTGAAGAATGAGACTTGATTCCTTAAAGAGCCCCAAACCTGATTACACAGAGATAAACTGCTCTTCAGATTCCTTCAGGTGACATCATGCGGAAAGCCACTATGTAAAACTAAACTGCAATTTATCATCCGGGACAGTTTGAGGGATTTTAAATTAAAATGTGAAGTACACAACAAGTAAGCAGTATAACACATGAGAACAGCCATTTGATTTATCTGGACAGTAAGTTTGAAAGAGTGGGTTACAGTACATTTTATTTCAACTCAAAGCCAGAACAGGCATGTTGTGTTAGTACGATTACAAGATGACGGTTTCACTTGTGCAACTGTGGCATGAAGCAGGGAACCCGAGTGTGTGACAGTGATTATTGTCGTAACAAAACCTGTTTGTTGACAGATTTTTACTGTAGGACATACAATGTGTACAAAGGTGAGAAGATTGTTTAGAATAAGAAATGGAAATGCCATCTGACCCTGTAGTAAGAGTCTCAGAGCTCTGGATTGGCTTTCAGTAAAGATAACACTAAATTTATGAATATTACAAAAAAAATAAACATGTAAACAAAAGTTACAGTTTATTACAACTATACTGCAGACTTTGAGATAACTACTAATAGGTTCCATTGTAAAACAGAAAATCCCATAAGAAACATTTTGCCATATTATTTCATTTCAATTACACGGTCGCCCATAAAGTTGGAATAAAATATTTTTTTATCTCTTTCCATGAAATGATTGTGAAAATGTGATTTATTCTTGATAGATAAAGTGTATATATTCTCAAAATTGTATTGATCAATCTCATTGCACCTGGTCAAAGGTGCTTACTGATGTGTATAAATAGAAAATAAAAAGAGGAATGTGTCTGAAAACAAAATTATTCCAACTTTATGGGCGACCGTGTATATGGTTGTATATTTTAATCTGACCCTTTGAATATACTGCAAGTTATACACTAAAACCTCATCCCAAACATTGTATCATTCAAACAATAACTTCACTTATACGTATGGCTAATGTGATTAAATACAAACAGTTCATGGAGAAAAGAGATTAATTTAAACTAGATATATATGTAAAGAAATACAGTTTTCCCCCTCAATTCTGAATGTAAGATGGGCTACTTTCAGAGATAAGACACTTTACCTTTAGCTTAAAGATTGTTTGTTAACCTCATGCAGGTGTGTGCCAGCACTGTGCCTTTCCACAGGTATCACACACGTAGAGGTGGAATGCGGTTTATCATCTCTGAATGTATTGATATGATCCATGTCTTGAATGCAGAGGGTCATCTCCTTTCATGATCACACGGCCTCTTGCGTGCACGACGCCCTCAGCAGATGCGTTCATGTCCTCCTTTATCATGAAGTTGAACCTTACAATCTAATTAGGTTTGACTGCACACTAACCATAATTATGTGAATCTCCTAACAGGAGTGATATTCTTCAATTCTTCAAGTAAAATTAATTTTCTAAATACTAGGCCTATTGATCACTCTATGTGAAACTCTAAACATTGATTGCCTCACAACCAGTGATTTGGTATATCTTTATCTACATAGCCTACATGGTCTGGATTTTGAAGTTAAATGAAATGTGCTGTTAAGCAACAATAAGAAGTGAAATCATGAATGAGGTCTGGCAGGATACTTAATGATAAGCCACATTGTGCTGTGTCAGCTGACATCTGATCCATAGCAAACATCACATCTCACTGCTCTGACTTAAAGTTAAAGGCCTTCAGATTTATCTGTACACTGTTGCTACCGACTTTTTTTGACCCAGAATGCACCTGCTACCCTTATAATCTGCTCTTGTATGTGTGTATTCTTCATGGAGGACTTTTGTCAGTTAGCTACTACTTGTATTCTGTATGTCAACCACAGGACAGTGCAGTGCAAGTGTTGAACCCTATCACAAAGTCAAAGTGTTGCCACCTCCAGAATCCGAATATTTTTTTAAAAAATGGACACTTTTTTTCTTTGCAAGACTGACATACAATACAATCTGAGCATATTCAGCAGGGAAGACACATATAAATTATGCATGATTCCAGATTTACATATGTAGCTGTATGTCTTGTGTAACGACCTCAGACAGGAAGGAGGACTCAAACGCTTAACTCGAAGGGAATTTATTAAACAAAAAACGCTCTCAAGGAGGATGATAAAGGGGAACAAAAAACGCTCACTCGGAGGACAGAATGAAACAAGGCTTCTCGGGCTGCATGACGGTGACGCTGACAAGACAAAACGAACTGACACAAGACAAGGGAGACAAGGACTATTTGAACATGAGGTAAGGGGACACAGGTGGAACCAATCAGGGGCGGGGTTGACAATCACAGCGGAGGGAAGGCACACAAAGGGAGGAAGTAAGGATCTGAAACAAGAGGGAAAAGGTGAGTACAAAATAAAACAGGAAGTGCATGACAGGACGGGACATGAGTGACTTGACTAAATGAAAACATAAAGGACCAACACATGACACAAGACAAGACATTAACAAATTTGACGAGACATAACATCTTGTTGCAAAGTGTATTTGGATCTCTTGAAAATCCAAAAGAACATTGTGGCATATGCATATTTTTGAAGAATAAAAAATGTACAATAAACCACTCTAAATAGATTTTAGTTTTGCATCTGAGAAGACAAAACATTTTAAACCTCTAAGATAAATTAAAGATTATACCTCAGAACATTCAGTAGAGTAAAACAAAAATCTTTTCTCAACTTTCCAGTATTTAAATGAAAGCTAAATACCAATACTGTGGCCCTTCCAATTGTTCATATAGCTATATGCAAGTTGGCATGTTAGGCTGGAGCAGCGCAACGTCTCCCTTTACAGTGCTGATAAGATGGCATGCAGGATTTATGGCTTTACATAGTTAAGAAGGTCAAGTCTGTAGTAACATAAGCAAAGTGTGAGCAGAGGAGTGATGGCATCGATAGGGAGGTAGACTTGAGAGCTCTCACGCCAGTAACCTGTCTGACTTTGTGAAGTCGCTGCCCTCATCAGAGATTTGTCTTGTACTTGGGCAACAAGTGTCCCAGGATTATCATAATCTGATTTTTGTAAATTCCATTATAAGAAAAATAGTTTGTCCTCACAGTCTTACATTATTCCTCTACCTTCATGTTTCTAGGGGTCTTTTTTTGTAGGTGTTTAATTACCTTTTTCAAAAAGCATGTTAGTTACAAAAGATGTTCTTAGCACTTTTAAAACTACTGTTTACAGCAAAAAGTGTGAAGTTCAAACACTAAATACACCTTGTACAATAAACAGAAAGTTGTACATACATACTGCAAACATATCTTCCAATGTATAAGCTAAAAACATGAACTCAAATGTAAATCTTGATGATTTCCTTAAACTAAAGTGAGTTTTTATCAACAATACCATGCCAGCGGTTGCACCATTCATTCAAAGCGCTTGGAGTAAACAGGTAATTAGACATGAAGAGGGGCAGATAACATCTGTTTTGACGGCATTGAAAATCTGACAGTATCTCTCGGTGTCTCTCAGCTGCCGGGCCTCATACAGACACGTTCATCAGATAAAGGAGCTTGTTGAAGAGCTGAAGGTTAGAGGAGCTATTATTATTACACTTGCCATTGTAATACCTGCACTTCCTCAGGGCTCAAAGACATGGTACATTGATTCACAAAAACACAGAAGACTAAAAACACATCCTCTTGTCTGTGTCTGTTCTACAGGCTTGGGGAGCACCTCTAAATCTCTCCCTGCACCACCTGGATTAACTGGATTTGGCAAGTTGACGATGAAAAGGAGGAGTTTGTAACATAACTGCCACATTTTCTCCTCTTCTGTAGGCTATTTGACTCATGGACTTGTCCCTTTAGCACATGGCTATATGAATATCTGGGATATGGAAATAAAGTAAATTCCAAGATATGCTCAGAGTTAAGTCTCTATTCTCGAGAGTTTATCTTCATTTTCTTTACTTTCAGGAATCTGATTGAACAGTGTGTCATGGAGCCGCCGTGGTGCTCTTCAAGGTGGCCAATGATGCTTTGAAAAACAAGCAGATCTTCTTAACAGATGAGGAGAAAAACCAAACCCGACCACAAAGACAGCCTTTGTCGGTGTTCAAATATGCCGTGACTGCTTGACAAATTTGTTGGAGTTGATAAGGAGTTTTAAAACAGCCCTGATCTTTTCACATGGGAACACTCATAAACTTCCTCGGATAGTGTAACTGGATCCCTCATGTTACGGTACCAGGAGAGCAGCTGCCTCTCTTCTATCATCAGCAGATACACTGCTGCATTCAACTCATTCGATGGTTAGCATTGATTGTGTGGCCAACAGTGTGTGTTTGTGTGTGTGTGTGTGTGTGTGTGTTCTGTGTGTGTGTGTGTGTGTGTGTGTGTGTGTGTGTGTGTGTTTGTGTGTGTGTGTGTGTGTGTGTGTGTGTGTGTGTGTGTGTGTGTGTGTGTGTGTGTGTGTGTGTGTGTGTGTGTGTGTGTGTGTTAGGGTTAAGGTTAGGGTTAAGTCATGGTTAGCGTTACACAAGTAGTGGTTATGGTTATGGTTAGGCTAAGTCTCAGGAACAGAATGCAAGTCTATGTTAATGCCCCAAAAGTGACTTAAGTAAACCTGTGTGTGTGAGAAAGAGAGTGAAAGAAAGGTAAAGAAAGGGGGGGCTGCAGACAGAGAGGGAAGAGCCAGTTATGATTGCTCTTATCTTTGGGATAAAGACATAAAGTAGTGAGACAGTTTACTGCAGATTAGGGTGATTAGAGAAAAGCTTGACAAGGACAGAGGACATGGGCTGAGGGGGGCGTTCATACACTTCAGATAAACAACTCGCTCACGGACAAGGGCGAAATCTAAACACATGCAGGGACAACAACGTTACAGCACAAGTGTACGTGTCCTGAGGCATGTTGGTTCTGAATAAAGCCCTGCACTGTATGCATCTCAATAAAAAACATCAGATGAGTCTTGCTTTTCTGTCATTGCTCAACATACAACTGGGCATATTGTATTTACCTGCATGTAAACAGTAGAATTAATTATATTATCATTACAACCCTTTCTAGTGTATATCTATTATTTCTTTACTGTGTAATTATGTATGCATCTAATATAGCTCTGTGTTCATGTACTATTCACATTGTAAGTTGGAGTTAGTTTAATACCTAGTAGTTAAATGATTAGTTGTATTTTCCTCAAATATATATTATCAGTTTTCCAATTTACAGATGATGATGGGCGACGTGTCATCACATGCAGATGTGTTCACACCCTCATCTTTACCTGTGGAGGACCATTTGTGGTTGAAACATTGTTATGTCCATGTAGAATAAAAGAAAAACTGGGAACTTGATCACAGGGATGTTTTTTTTCTTTCTTTTTTGGGGAAAGTTACAACAATTCCTGCTGTAATCAAACAGTGAGAGTTGATTCAGCTCTGTGATAACTTTTGAGGGGAGGTTTGTGGTTTCTGTGATTTTGTCTTGGATACAGGTACAGTGTATAAGGGACACTTGAGATGAACCCAGGTAAAATAATTCATTAATTCAGTGTTTTTTCCCCATTAAATTCATTTAACATTAAGATGTTTATTATGAAGCAAAGGACCTGCTACACTAGTAGCACAATTTAAAGATTAGGAATATCCTACAAAATCAACATTAACTTCAGACTGATGTGCAGAGAATATTTTTAAATGATTTTTTCCACTGAATTACTACTGCTGGCCGAGTGATTACCTCCAAAATCTCAAATCTGAGTTCAAGACCTGGGGGTGGCACTTCAAGGACAGTCCAAAGCTGGAAACCTGTGTAGGTGGCAAAAAGAAAACCAGAGACCATAGTGCTGACATCATCATCGTATCAGTTTTTCCCATTCATACCTGCCTCTGAGGACTTTCTTTTTGGCTATGTCGACAGTCTTTAAATGATGCTATACTGCCCTCTAGTGGCACTACAACAACAGCTAAATATGTACTTTTATTAAAGGGTCAGTTCACCTAAATTAATAAACATATTTTTTTCATAACACCACTACTAGTGTTCAAACATGCAGGTTGTTTTAAGTCATTAGCTCGGACTTCTGTTTCCACATCAACACAATGGATGTGAGTGGTATTTGGGTTGTGGTGCTCACAGCATTAAAAAAAAAAAGTACCTTCCCACCGACGATATAAATAAATACACTATTTACTGTATATATACTGTAATAGACTGTGTATGATCATTAGCCTCATCCACAATGTGCAGGACCAGACAGGACCTTTTACTTCCAGCAATCATCATGAAAATATTTGGCACGAATATTTGCCTGGAGCTCGTTCACCAAATCCACTCTTATTCCCTTTTAGCCACACTAGCAGCTGTGGTGTTTTTTATGATCCTGCTGCAACTGTTTGTTATGTGGACACTAATCATGGAAAATATATTCCTTTAACCAAATGGTATTGTTGTTTGCTCAGAGTCAACCCAAGTAAACATCTTCCCCAACTTCTTGAAAGGTTCTGGCTGAGGTCAGCAAATACTGATTTAGTTCAGAAACAAAACACAACTTTTCTCACTTGCATGTTTATTTCAGCTCCAGTGTTACATTACTGTAGCAGCATCACAATTATTTCATATTTGCATCGTGTGACTACCAAGCACTCCTCGTCTGAAGATGGCACTCAGTGAAAATCATCCAAACTCCAATCTCAATCATTTGTGCGTACATAGCATCAAAAATATTTACATCAGCATATAGAATATCAGTTATCACTGCTATCTCCTTTAAAATGTAAGCATGTATTAGAAAATGAGCAGTATCATAACACTACTACATGATAAAAATGTACTTGGACATAACATGGTTTGGAAATTATGAATCAACACCTCAAAGAGAGGGTTGCAAGTACAATGCAGAGAAAAATCAAGTTTTACTGGCTTCATTTTACTTTTCTTACAATATGATTAGCTAACTTGTGTGAATCCATGCTGATTAAGCTGAACTATTATATTCAAGCAGACAACAACTTCCATCCATTCATGTGAAAGCTATATTGCATATGTGACTACAGCTTATATCATTTTTTATATAGTCTAAAAAGACAATAAAAATTAGATCAAAATGTAATCTTCAACATTTCCAAATATATTGAAAACTTGTAATGACATCAAACTTCCACCTTATCTGCCTTTGCTCAAGTATTTTAGTAGTCAATGAGAAGTTTTGCAGGATGTTTCACCTTTTAAACAACGCTGAGGCAGACAAGCTTTCAACACAGTCCAAACATAGACAGCAAACAAGCTAAATGAAAGATGCTTAAGTGCTCAAATCATTAGAAAATGTAACGCTACTCTGTATGGAACTTTTAAGGGGGAAAAAAGATGACAATTCACAGCAGGCAGGCACACACATAGTATCATAATTACAGGTTCAAAGTAAGATGCATAGAAGAATACAATACATGTCTTTGGTATATTAACAATTACCCTACTTTACAAGAATAACGAATCTGCTGCTTAAGGGTTTGTGAGACCAATGGAATCCGACGAACTCTCTGAACTTCACCAGAGGAAGAAAAACTCTGTAATTAAAAACAAATAAATGTGTCTGCCTACTGGATTACATCAATATCTGAAGGAATGTCTTGACTACCGAGTGGAAAACAGTCAAAAGAGCTGGAAAGAGCAGAGAGCACACAGGAAATGTGCAAGTACAACAGGATGAGTGGGGGAAAAAAAGAAATAGCTATTCCTGCTCACCAGCTGACTTTCTCAGGTTTTATACTCACAGTCTCATGGTAACAAAGACAGCTTCAAAACAATACTAACAAATATGATAGATCACAAATAGTCTGCACTGACTGCATCAGCAAATCTTATACTCTGAAAATATTTTATATACAATCTTCAACCTTTAGGTTCAAGGTCAATATGACACACATATTGTAACTAAAGCACGTCACTCAAAACCTGAACATCACACCGGCACAAATGTATGTAAAGGTTGAGACAAGGCCACCAACCCAAGTTTCTCAAAAAATGGTCACCCACAAAATACGTATTCATGTTTGTGTGAACAGATATAAAGAAGCTGCCTTCTTTCTGTGACAGGTAAGGGTTCTTAAATGAGTATTGTGCGTGATTCAACGGCGTTGTAGTGCTGCACTTCAACAAGGCAAATAACTGGACCGTAACGGCCTAAACACCTTAACACTAAAAGAGACAAGAGAGAAAACATGGTGTTTTGCACTTAAAGCAGAAAAATAGTAACGAAAAAACAAACAAAAAACACAATTGCTGCAAACTGGCATTTTGAGGAATTGACAGGGATAATAACTGAAAATTTAACATATCACCATCCTCTTTTATATGCATAGCTTTAACAAATTTGACCGATTATAAAATAAGGACCAACTGTGACATTTAATCCCATTACAGAAGCATAAGCAACTTGGACCAAACAAAACTGAAATATGAAAATAAGGGCTTGCTTTCTTAAAAGTCACAGAGCAAAGGAGACAAAGGTGAAGCAGCCATTAATATTTATGAGGCACTTGGAAGGTGCAACTGTTCATGGAGTGAAAATAAGGAATGTGTCGTAATAGTTCTTTATAAATACACAGTGAAATAAAACAAGCAAACAGCATTGTGTTTCTTCCGCATCCGTAAAATACAAGCCTCAGAAAGCTAACCAAAATAAATAAAAAGTTCCAATATTACTATAAACATCGTTCAAGACAATTTAATCATAAGGTCACCACATGTAGAAAAGAAAGTTGTGGTTGATGTGTTTGTTGGGTGCAGGAGGAAAAAAGACAACTAGTCAGCTCTTCTACGTGTATCTGTCCTTTATGAATAGTTATTTCTGTTGCATATCCTGGTTGTGTAACATCGTCCTAACTTAAAAACCAGAGATTTCCTTAAGTGAACAATAATGAGCGCCGTTCTCTTCTGCACCTCCACCATGGTGACTTCCCTTTGAGATAATGACAGATGTTATTTCCTCAAACAGCACACAGTGAGCCTTCTTTCATCAGGTAAGGTTTGCGCCGGCACTTTCCATTACAGGGAGCTGTGTCTTGCCTCTTGTTCCATCTGCTGCTTGGTCAGGAAGTACTTGAAGAACTCATACACTGACCAGGCAATGGCAGTGGAGGGCATCTGGTATATAACCCGAGCTTGGATCCCTTTGAAGAAGGCTCCGAAGCCGCCGAGCCGGTACACTGTCCTGAAGGCATTAGCCATTCCTGATAAATGGCCGCTGATGTTCACGGAGTTGAGTGCAACGTTTTCCTGTGTGTTAAGCAGCGTTTTACAAACATCAAGTGGAGTGGTCACGGCTGCAGAAACAGCCCCTGCTGCTGCTCCTGACAATATGTGGCTGCCAGGGTGGTAATGTCTGTGGGGGTTTAGCTGTTCCTGCATCAGCTCGTATGTGATGAAGTGAACAGCCTGGAAGGGGATGTTCATGGTCAGCTGTGTGCTGTAGCTGCGGTAGAAAGCCCCGAAGCCCTCAGTATGCGTCACTGTCCGAACACAGTCCAAAAATCCTCGATATGGCGAATTATACATTTGCATCCTCTGCTTCACCACTGAGCCATGTGTGAAAACAGAAAGAGTGTTAGTATGTTTTATTACATATATTTTATATATTGCATGTTAAGAAAATGTCTTAATATGGCAAGACAACACTTTTAAAGACCATTAAATGATTAGTTGTCCTCAACAATGTACTTTAAAAAAAAAAAGTACTTTAAAGAAAATGGTGTAATAATTATTCATTATTACACCACTGGCCAGTACAGTCCAAGAGCATAATTAATATACTGCTATGTGTTCTCTTTCCATTAAAGAAAAAGAGGTGCTTGGTGCAATATAGGCCATAAATAAAAAATAAAATATTTTCTTACCTTCAGCTGGGTTCATGACTGCATCATGAAGAACAGTGGCCACACTACCTGCCATACCTGTAAATACAAATACAAACATAAGACTGAGGTTGGGTAAATTAACATTTGTTTTATACACCAGTCATTACATGGTGTTTAGATGCAAGAAAACTCTAATTTGTACCGACAAATCCCAGATAGTATGTTTGGATTATTCATGTTTGGGATATGGCTTTATTCTAGCCATTGTAAACAGGATATGGCATTAGCATGGCTTATTCTAACTACACTCCTCCAGGCTGCACTTCCTCGTCTACTGTGAAAGCGGTTAGTACAACAATCACATGATTTGTGGTTGAGACGGGAAAACTCGTACCATTGGCTAGATGGCTGTTGCCTCCATTCTGAATGACGTCACTTAGGGAGCGTTTGACCCGTTCATAGCAGGCAAAGTAGAGCGCATGAGCGGGAGCAGCCCCGATCACAGTGATGTTGAGGCCCCTCAGTGGTCTGAAGAACCCTTCAGTCTTGATAATCCTTTTCAAAGCCTCATACACGCCTTTGTACTGAGCATTCGGGTCCGGTTGCAGACTCTGCATCCTTGTCTGGAAAAATAAAAAGGCATATATGAAGACCATTTCTTACAATTTACTCCACTTGGGGTAGATTTGATAAAAGGTCACTGCTCGGCATGAATGCGTGACTGTGAGTGGCTTAAAGTGGACACCTGGTGTGGGCCAAAACATGATTTCTTGATGTATTGTTCTCTGTAATGCTGACACATTGTTCTGACAGTAAGTGCTCTTGGCAGCAGCAAGGTCCAGTCTGAGTGATGTGTGTCTCTCCCAAGGCTGGTGGGGGAGGCAGCGCTTTGTTTTACTCTACCATGCCAAGTTATCCGGACAGCACAAAGCATGTTTTTATTTGCGAGGAGATCTGGAGCTGGCCCAGGAGATAGGCCAAGTCTATCTTCCTCAGCATGTTCCCATGTGTTTCCTTCCTTCATGTTAACAATTAAGTATCAATTACATTTCCGTTTGATACATATTTGGGAACTTGGGGCACACAAAACCTGCTGGCACAGCTAAGTTTCTGTGTCTGATTGATGTTTCACAAACCACATTGTTTTGTTGAAGACAAGCAAAAGTGTGATTTTATATTGATATTGATTAAACTTTTCAACAATCAGTTTGATCTATAGGTAGTCTGAAGAGTGAATTATGCCGAGGACAAAGAAACCCACATATCCAACTGTAGACTGTGCTCTTTTTCCAACTTTCCAAATGCCTGATGATAAAAGATCTCATATACTTAAGACATGACAACGACATTTCTCCAGTAACCTAAGGCCAGAACATACAAACAAAATAAAATAAATTAATGGAAATGAACAAATGGTCAAGTTATAACAAAGGTTAGGTAACTAAAAGTTGGCTATCATTATCAGGTAATTCTCAAATATTGATATCTGTATAAGCCCTTAAAAAATCAATTTGGGCTACATTTAAAAAGTGGTAATATATTTGATGTGAAAGATTTATATTAGCTGCCGACTGAACATAAGACTAAAAGAAAGAGTTGAAAAACAAAGTACAGCAGTTTCAGGACTGACTAAAGCACAAGCATGCAAATCAGATGATCATCAGGTTGTCCACTGGCTTATCTTCAAAACAGTACTCATATTGTAATAGGCTGAGAAACACTGATTGATAATAAAACCATTTAAGAAGACTGTAATAAGAAATATTCCCATCTCCTACAATACACTGTATCCTATCTTTTGTGGTGTTTCAGCGTAGGCGGTTCTGTCCCTTTGGCGGTTCACTAATCAGTACCACAGAAGAGCAAATGCAGACACACACCCTTTACTGCATGAGGCTGATTTCAAATGTGCACAACACCGATAAGATCCCCCTCCTACTATTAGCATAGCTCCTGCTGTCTCGTTCTACATCTTCAGTGGACCGTTACCACAATTCAATTAACTTTGAAATTCTAAAAAAAAAAAAACACACCAAGCCTCGTTAAGACAAACATATTCTGCTTATCTGATCTGAAGCTGACGAGACACACCAATTAATTCCTTCATCAAACAAAGACTTGTGGTTAAATGGTTCACTAACTGTACAATTTAACAAACAATTATTTTTCTTACTGCAAGTAATTGCAGTGGAGTCTGTCTGTGATATTTTAGCTGCACTAAAAACTCCATTTGTAAAAAGTAAATGTAATTTTAAAAAAGGAGGAACTTCTTTTCAACTCCTTTTTCACTTTAAATACCCTAAAATTTCAAAACCGATTCTGGGGAACCAGACACTCTGATCAGACTGAAGGAGCACCTCATCTACAGCTCTGTGGTGCTTGTGAAAACTTTGAAAAAAACCTCATGAGGAAACAGTAACAGTGGCTTGTGTAATAAAGGCCCATTGGTTTAATTTGGCAAGATGTCCACAGCATCACACTGTAGTAAAGAGGATATACGGACATTTTAGTTTCAGTATGTTACTCAAAGATGTCTGTGCCACATCATGATTATTGTTAGGATTGTGCAGCAAGCCAATTTAGTGAAACAACACTACATTGTTGGAAAACAAAAGCTGAGCAGAAGAGAGAGGATTGCAGGGGCAAAGTTCACCAATTGAAGTTACAGTTAGCAATTTGCTTTGCAGACACATGCCAATATTTAACACGCTTAACACAAGCCGAAATAAAATTTTAGCTAGAGAACTGTGATTTCAAATGTAACTTTAATATGTTACTCATTAGAGTGAACTCATGTGATGACAGATGATTGAAATGTATCATCATCTGTGCACCCCTGGGACTGCCGCTACATTATCTGAGCAACACAAATCCAGCTGAAAATGTGCTTTGTTGCAGTTCCAGGGCAATTCTATTCAAAAAGTCTGATATTTCTTATTACTGTGAATGTGACTGAAATTGGACAATAATGGTTTTACATTATATACACTTTAGTTTCTTCCCTTTACTAACCACCACATAACAGTTGTAGTGCTATAATGGATTGTCTAATGATCAGGTGGCATAAAACCCATTTGTTAAGTTAGTCGTTTAAGTCTTGTAAGTTATGAAGTGAAAATTATTTATATATTTTTGGTCAGCCTAAAAAACTATTTAAAGATGTCACCTGGGGGCATTTTTTTTCAGTGATTAATCAATATGATAATTGGTAGATTTAAGGACAGAGTTGCATATCTAAACATATGTCCTGTCATATAAAGACGTTTTCTATAATATAAATATATTGCACTTGTGGTTTCTCTCCAGCAAACAGACAACCAAACTAAGATCCCAGTTCATCATATTGTTGCATTATTAATAAATCTTATGTGTGGACACAGACACACTTTGCAACTACACAGTAACGTTTGACAACACTATAAAGAATCAGTAACTTTATTATTTGCCTTTTCTTTTCTTTTTCTTTTTTACATAAATCAAGTGTTGATAAGTAGACATTTCAAGCAATGTGACAGGTACTTGACCTTCACTTAACTACCCCACTTCAATAATGGGCAATAAGGTAAGTTTTACTCATATTCTGTCACTTTATACAAAAAAACTCAGGGAAAACATATTTAGGCACACAGCGAAATGAGCTCATGGCTATCATGCTCATAACTTTGCACTACCCTTACTAATGACTTTGGTCAATTAAGGTTACACTGGTCCGTTCAGCGAGCTACAGTATTAGCAAAGTTTATAGTCAACTTACATCAAGACGGAAACGATAAGAAGTTACAGTACCCACTGCTTAGTTAAGCTAACCGTGTTTCTACTTCCAATGTAATGTACGCTAAGCCTGTTTAAGTAGTTTATCAGTGTACTTTAAGGAAGCAGACCGCCGTGCTGTTAAATGAGCTAACACCGAAGCTAACTAATGATAGGCAGCTTCAACATTTTACAGCTAACGTTTGTTAGCAGGCGGTAGCCAGGTCGTCTGTGGAGTTAGCACTTAAACTGTAAGCTAGTTAGTGAATGAGCCTTAGTGGCAAATACAAGTGAGACTGAGTACTGAGCTGCCATCTGTCTGGTTTACCTTGACAGAGTCCACCGGGTACATCACCGTGTGCTCCAGTATGCCAGCCACGGCTCCTGCTGTCATGTGGGTCATCACTGAGACATGAGGTGGCAAGCTCTCGTAGTCTCCGCCGTCCCCGCTGACAGGCTCACTGTCTGTGCTCTGGATCTCCGACATCTCCAGGGTTGCCACCGCACGGTCCGAGCTCAAACTCCATGCGGGGTGAGCTCTCCCAGGCCGGTGTACTTGCGCAAGATAACACTGAGGAGAGGCGTCGGCGGCATGGATAACCTCAACATCACCACTACACTTTACTGGGAGTCCCAGCACCCGTGTGACGTACGTGCCTCATTACAAAAATATGAGCCAATCACATCCCAGATACTCCAAGAAAGGGGAGGTTCTTGGTTTGAGGCAGCCAATGAGAAGTTTCCGTGGTGGATTCCTTCTGACACTTCGGAGTCCTGCTGCTTGTTATAGTTTTGTGCATCTCTGTATCTTTTGAGACTTTTTTGAATGGGTTTGACAAAAGTGTAATCTCACAGTCCTGCCTAAACAGATAAATGGGCTTGGTCTCTTTATCTGGCACCATCTGTTCTTTGATACTGTAGAAAATACAGGGAGTGATCATGCAGCTTTTCACTGTCATAAAAGGTCATATCCCCAACTTTGTAGTTCCTGCACGTTCAATATGATTTTACACAGTGGTTCAGATCATTTATTTATTTGATATAAGATTAAAGAATGTGTGTATTTATATAATTACTTTACTTTGTGTTTCTGAAACAGCAATCTTATATTTTTAGTAGATGAGTAGTTTTAAGTATAAGTATAAGTGCATAAAACATTAGTGCTCTTAATGCAGAAGAGTCCCCTTCCACAGAGTCATAATAATATATTGTATTACAGTACAGTTCAATGAACATGTGAGCTTTTATCAAATGTTGTAGCTGGTGCAGGCGGAGTCAATTTTAACACTACACAAGATAATTTATTAACTGGTCATATGTTTTGTGGGTGAAATCTATTCAAAATTTGCAAAGTAATTATTGACAATAGATAATTTCAAGTAATTATGAAAATAACTACTCAAACTCAGACTAAAATCACTAAATAGTTCTACTTAGTGGCTGCGTAAATGTGTTGTTTTGTTTTAAAGAGTTGTTTTCCACCAGTTTTTTTTATAGTGTATCTCCTGAAACATACACACACATAGGACAGAATGATTACATCTAAATTATAGTTTTATTACTCATTTCTTTGTCTAGACACACTTTTTATAGACAAAGTGTTAATTTGCATGTTTGTTGTAGCTTCTTCTGTTGTAGTAGTCATAAAATATTCCAGTGACAGGTGCTTAGACTTTGGTTTTTGGTGGCACCTGTTTTGGAGTGAAGAGCTATAATTAATTAGCAGGACAGTTAATCTGAAATACTTATTTTACCAAGGCACTGAAGAAGCACAGATCAAAAGAGCTTGGTGAAACCACATTGTGGTATATTATAAGGTTTTAATGTTTACATTTTTTAATTTAAAATCTTACTTTTGTTTTTTCATTGTATCAGACCCTTAAACAACATAAAGAAAAAAGTTTTACGCTTTAAGTTTATCTCTTAACAAAGAGGTGCATCACATCCATGCTTCAGTTTAAGCCCCTGTATGTGCAATACAATAGATACCACCCTCATACAGGTTCAAATTAATTACTTACTTAATTAAATTAGTCCTAAGAGCCTCCAACAGACTAATCATCTTAATTAGGCTGAATGAATGACTCCACATTTTTTTCATTACATCTCTTATTCTTAATAATTCATAAAATGGTTTTGGCAGTATCAACTTGTCTCTTGTTGCAGGCCAGATGTTTAAAATTTCACCTTGAGATCCATTTGGGAGTCATTTTGTGTTCAGGGTATCATCTGACTAGATATTTACCAAGATCCTGCACATACACCATAAATTCCCCTTGAGTTGGGTTGTAACATAGAATAACATAATCAGTGTAACAAAGACAGCATTAATTGTCTTCACAGGCAAATGACTGGGAATTGATCTATCAACTATCCTGTGTCACTCACCATTGACTGAAACATAAGCCGAGCACACTGCAGTATCGCCGTAGGTGTGTCAGCGAAGCAGCCTGATATGTCAGTGACTCAGCATATAAGAGCTTGAAGAGCCAGTTGTTTGAGCGGTGTAGTTACAGCTTGTATTCACATGTTCAGTGAGGAAACTATGTATACTGTAACACTGTATATGTCTATGAACACCACTTAACCAAACAAAGTAAAAGGTATAATCATTAAAAGGCTGTCCTTTACTGTTATGTACAAGGCTCATGTTCTACCATTTGGCTGTGAAATATCATTTATTTAGTGAAAGTTGTGCCCCAACAAGCAATTATTTCAGTTGTAACCACCAATTTTTTTCTATTAAAAGGAGAGGTGAACATGTTTATAATGCATATATCTTTGGATCCAGGGTAAATTAAACACAATATTGTTGTAGAATGGACAATCAATTCAATGAATGAAGCCTACTAATACCACCTAGTGGAGAGACCACACAGGATGGTCTGTTGTGTCCCACATGTAGAACACATCAAGTATTAACACTGCCCTCACACAGAGCACATGGGGTGGCTGTTTCTACTTGATATGCCTTCACTGGAGGATATAGTCATCAATAATCAGTTGATCACTATTTATTGCATATTTTTCATATCTGCACCAGTCTTCAAGTGAAATCAGCAAGTGAAAACCAGGACAGGTGTTGGTCTAACAAAACATCTGTCACAATGCTTCTGCACAGCTGTAACACACAAACAGCCTACAGTACCTGTGCTGGGCTGACTGCAGATTACGGCTTTTGATAGATACTGGCATGCAGCACTAATCTCAATTACCAAAGATTAAAATGTGATTGGGATAAGCACTGGCTTTTCCGCAGTGACGCAAGAAGTGGTTGGTGTTAACATTATGCTTCAGAAGGGCTGCCAACACCATATGTACTCAAATTAAATACAGACACCATTTGTTGAGTTTAATCTCCTCCTCAGGAAAGTAAACCATAAAACCTTTATTTACTGTATTGCAATGTGACATTTATTTCTTATTTCGCATTCATCTGTGAAAACATTTCACTACACTTTTCTTTATATAAATAATGGGGCGTGTGCTCTCATTTACAATCCCCTCACAGCAGTGATGACAGCTTCTGAAAATGAAGCCCAACGTAAAGATATTCAATGGTTTCCAACTTAATTGTCAGAGAATCCAACACAAGAATTTCAGTAGGGTTTTTAAAGAGATTGATACAAATGTCTTTCATAGGATTTCCTAACAGTGACAAGACATATATTGCACTATTATAGCTATTAAAGTTTACTTGTCTCGCAATATGAATATTTGGGAAGGACACACACACACACACAAAAAAAACAGACCATTCCAGCTGGGCATTACTGTGCATCGTCATTCTCAACTGCATTATGGTTATCCTTTCTCTAATTATTAATCGTATTGCATTTGAGGTTTCTGTAGAAACAGTGAGTGCTAACCCTAACCCCAAACCCATTTAACAACTCTTTAAAAAAAAATGTGATCATGCACTTAAAAAGGCAGACAGAAAGGCATGTCCACATGTAAATACAAAACAAATACAATTACCTATGTGATTCATTTATCCAACTTTGTGAAATTCAAAGTATAGACAACCTACATAGTGTATTTATATGGGCATGGAAGATTACCTATTGAGAGAAATAGCATATTAGTAGAAATAAAACTGAAGACACCTGGAGACAGCTGCCATTTGAATTTGACAAAGGAGTATGTGGCAGGCAAGAATATGATTTTGAGAATGACATTTTCATTATTAAACAAAATAACTTAAATACAATATTGTCATGGCTCAGTTAAGCCAGAAGATTCACATAAAATCTTCCTTAATTGTCCAAGTTCCAGTACCATCTCTTAACTTTATCAAAATCCCCTGTTTTCAGGGCAGCAGGCCTTCAAAAGGCTCACTGAGCAAGCAGAAGGCCTAAGAGAGAAGAGCTGCCCCGACGTTACGTTCTACAAAGCTTAAAGGTTGATGGGGAGGGTGGGTGAGCCAAGGCCGTCTTCCAACCATGGTACAGAAGAGGGGGTGCAGCGCTGCGCTGTCCGTCGATGGATCCGGCGAAGTCGCAGCAAGTACAGCATAATAGACAACACCACAATGAAGAAACACGCCAGGAATAAGTAATGATTGTTGACAAAGGAGAAGCTGTGCCGCCAGTGAGAGTGTACTCCTTTCAGACTTTCCTGTTGGATGTCCCTGGAAGAAAAGAAGATTCAGTTATTTTTATTTGTCTAGTGTTTTCATCTGAACAAGTCCTTCAATTCAAACCCGTAAAACCAGACCTATGACTGTAACTACGGTTCTATCAATTCTAGATGACCGCCAGATGGTACGTAGTACCTGGATATCTATCACTTGCATGCACATGAAGTCGTGACCAAGGACAAGGCATGGCCATGGGTGTCATCATCATTTTTGCTGGCCAATATCACTTTTGGCTGGATTAATAACACCAGGTCCCTAGTGAAAGAAAATCAAACTTACCTCAAAGGCAGAAACCGTGTTCTGTAAAGAATAGCTCCGAGAGTCCACTGGACCTCCTTGTCATAGACCAAAAGAGCAGTCTTCAGGTTTTTGTAATTGGTTGGGAAAGAGAAGCCTGAGTGCAATACTTCATACATCCATGCTGATTTAAAACACTGGTACCTGTGGACACACATAAAACCATTGATAAACAACCCTATCTTTTTTACAGTATGCTCAAGTGGCTAGCTGAGATTTGCAAGGGGTTTGATCAGCCAAGTGTGACTTACTTGAGTCTGTGAAGATCAGCATGTGAGGCATACAAGCCAGAGTCAAAGCGTTCCCTCAGAGTCTTCCACTGGGTGGCACAGTAGCTCTGGAAACAACATCAGGAAAGTTTCCAATAGTAAGACATCAACAAATCCCAAATATCTTTAGCAGAGGTGTTGCATTTCTCTAACTGAAGCTAAAGGAGATCAAAAGTGCTAGATTCTTTACTGTAAGATTTACCTTGGCGGCCTGTGAATATTTAGAAACATTATAATCGCCGCCCATGCGCAGCACGTCCTCCGTGCAGTAGTAGAACTCAGAGAAGCCATAAAACTGGCTGTTGTTGTAGTGAATGGCTGGCTGGTAAATCCCATTCAAAGATGTATGAGTCTCATTGGTGCGGTTGAGGAAGGGCTGCAGAATCTGCCGACACTGGTCAAAGTCCCCTGTGCCTCGCAGATATAGCCTTTGTGTAGAGCGACCAATATCATCCTGCATGTCTGTGGGTAGACAAGGGTCCAGGAGGGGAGACTCTGCTGTCTCACCGATATGCTGACCTAAAAGCCTGGTGTTATTAGAAAATACAGTGTAAATACACCGAATTATGAGTACTGACTAGTTGGAAACCAAAAAAACCAAACTGAAATCAAGCCATTAGATCTGTCTGTGGCTCTCACTTATTTCGAGTGGCAGTATTTCTGATGATGCTCTCCTCGTATCTTTGGCGTGCTGCATTTCCTCCAAAACCCAGGAAGGTGGACACATAAACACGATAAACATGCTCTGTGCGATGTGCGTCACACCCCAAGTTGAACTCTGCCAATAGATTCTTTGCAACTTCCTCCTAAAAGACAAAATAAAATTATCCAGGGGAAAAATTCTAAATATGCATTAAAAATGTAAAGATGAAAGCAGTGCTGACATGCATCACATATATTAATCATGATAGCAAGTGACCTATGTTTAAGGACACATAGGCTTAGAGTTCAATAATGGTATGTCTAGTCTACTATATATTTACAAAAGCAGAAGCTGGACCTATCTAACAAGATGAAAATTCAATTTGATATCACATGGCGTAAAGGAAAAACAATGAGAGCAAAAAGGGAAAGCAGTTTATGTCACACCTGCTACAGTACATCCATCACTACAACACAAACAGAAATTCATGACATGGACAATCTCCATTGTATTCAACTGTCTACATAAATGACTTAATGTTCTCAGTCCTAAATCCTGCTATGGACTCATGCAGCAGGCTTACAGTATGCCTTCAATAGTGATGAATGGAGAGCAGATCGTCTCCACGGGACAAAAATGGTGCATACAGGTTTAACCAGGGAATGACAGAAATTTGGAAGAGGGAGAAGAACAAAGGGTGAGTGGCAAAAATCAAAGGCAGCACAAAAACAGAATTGGTTGTGGATAATAACCTGCTGTGGAGAAGCAAAGCTTACAGTTTTGGGCACTTCGTATGCAATCTGTGTGGAGACCCCGCCCATGTCCAGGACGCCAGCAGTTCTTTTCCTCACCAGCATCTCCTGCTGATCGCTACCAGGGACATTAACCTCTATGACAGCTTCACCATCTTGAAAGATTGACAGAAAACATTATGCGATTATTATTTTACTAGAGATTTGTTTCCTGCACGCAGTCTCACTGGTAGACATATGGAGGCTGGTTAACATGCAGCACATCAGCATTTGAATAATAAAAATTAACTTTTTGAACAGTTGAAAGCTGTTAAAATATTACCTACAAGGTTCCTTACCATTGTGCACATGGTTAAAACTCCCTAGGACAAAGTTTATTCCAATCCATGCATAGACACCTGAAACCCAAGACAACAAATTATATATTTTTTTATCATCATTTTCAATGCTGCATTGGTTTTCAATTAAAATTATGTCGACAATGCAGAGGAGAATACTACAACTGCATTTTTTTTATTAATTTGTATCAAATATGTTATTACATTAACAAGATATTGTAAAAAGCCATGAAATACAATAAAGGTTTAGTTGAACCTAATGCCTGTGTCTTCCTATTATTTCTTTTAATTTACCTTCTTGTTTTCCAGAAATCACTTCCACATGGGAATCTGAGAACAGGAAGTTGAAGTGCACTGGGATGTCTGTTCGCAGATCCTCAAGAAGAGCTTCCTGTTGACTGAGAAAAATAAACACAGACACTTTACAAAATGAATGGCATTTTAAATATTTATCATTTTCTCTTTCCAGTGTTGGGCTTTTTTAACTTGTGGTCTGAATATTTCATACAGCTAAGGCTTCTGGATATAGCATTAGATGATGCTCATTAGGCCATACTATACCTCTCAGGAAGGACTCTCATTCCAGCTGTGCACAGGATGTACAAGGGAGTCTCTTGGTGCTTGTTTTTGGGGATATGTTGGGCTGCAAAGCTCAGCAGTGGATAGATATAATCACTGGCCTTTTCAGGTGTTTTAGCCAATTCAGAAATGCCTAAAAACAAAAGCACAATAAAAGAGATCTAACACAACTCTAAAGAACAAAAATATAGTGGGTATATGAAAGGTAGTCGATAACAATTTGTCCTAAAACATTGTTTCTTAAGTCTTATAACAAACTGCCAACTATTGAGTATTTAATAATCATAATCTAGCTATTCTTTAAATTATAATTTCTTGTGATTACGGGTAGCCAAGCACTACATATCTTACCCGGCTTAATCTTCATGACCACTGGCTTGCGATGTTGATCTCTCATTTGCTGAATGTCCAACAGTTCATGGGGATTACCATTGTGCCTGGGCCAGCAGTACACAAATACCCTAGAGCCACTACTGCCGCAGTCAACCACCAGGCCATAATTCAGGTTGGGGTTGCTTGTATCTGTTGCATCGATATCAGTCACCCTCGCCAAGTGCCTTTTGAAAAGCAAGGTACTGTTAAGGTTAATACTGCCTGAGTTCATGATAACACAAGCACTTAGGCAACAGCGGATAGTTCACCTGTGAAAGTGGTTTTCTTTACTGATCCAGCTGGCATGCCCCTTTCCAGTGACAAGCAGCAGGTAGAGCAGTCCGATGAGGCAGAGAACTAGGCCAGTGAAGAGCAGCTGTCTGATGGATGGTATGAGGAGCCGAGGAAGAACCTGGGATGACAGGCTGAAATGCCATGATGCCGGGAAAAGGCACGAAAAGCTGATCCTGTCAACAGATAGAAGAGAAGAGAGACTGAGCAATGTGTGCATCAGATATCTCAGATACTAGAGGGTTCATGAATCAAACTGCATCCCACACACATGACGACAAACCAACCTTCCCATGACGCAGATTGTCTTCAACTTGTTGGTTTATTTAATGTGAATCATCAAACAGTCGGCTGAAGGAGGGAGGTTTGGTATAGTCCACGGCTCCATCCCGTTGTCCTTACTTATCACCATGACCTGTTGGGGGAAAATATTGGACATTTTAACGTCACTCGGTTAACATCTGCCTCTGAGTTGTTGTTTGAGAAGGCCTAACGTTTTCAGACTGGTGGACATACTCGGTACACATACACAGTACACTGCATTCTTGTTTAAAGGGGGAATTTCAACATGTCTAAGTAGTCAATAGTAATTTAACTGATTACAAGGACGGTCAAGAAAGCACATAGTTAAAAACTGAAACCGGTAGAGTTAGCTAACGTTAGTCTCACTTGCGCCTGAGGACAGTGACTATCGTCTGTGTTTGGCAGTGGACGACAGTTTAAAAAACGAGGATTTTACATATTTTCACGACTCGTCAGCATTAACACAGTATAGTTATTCGTACGTTGCATTTAACTGATCTGATACTTACTAAGAAAAACGTAAAAGTCCCCTCCTGTGTGGTAAAATGGACATTTGTGAACTGCCAGATGCTAACCGCTGGCTAATGTTGAGCGAGTATGTGGCAGCAGGTCTCCGGTGAGTGACGTGGTTGTCCTGATGGTGTGTTTGATTTTCTTCTCCGCGTCGCCCGGAGAAGCAGTAACGAAATTGTTGCATCAAACACCGCCCAACATTCTTCTTCTTCTAATGAATTTCCAGGAGGCTATACACCGACAATGCAGAAAAGCGTATGGCTGCCCTTCATAAACAGGGGTTTATTATTTTTCCCATATTTTGGAATACACATCAGTCGTCTCCGCCCAACATCGCTCTTCTTCTTCACTATACGGCGGGTTGTAACCAGTGTCAGAGTGCATTACTGCCACACTGCATTGTCCACTGGCTCCTCTGACTCCAACATATCTATACTTGGTGATATTACATGTCTTTTCTGCAATGGTTCACCACCCATGTTTTTTTTTGTTTTTTTACATTACATTATACTAGTAATGTAGCTGTGTAATATATATTGTGTTGTGTACTGTATGTGTATTAATATGCAAAATGCCCTTTGTTGTCTTCTTCGTTTTTTCTTACACAATTAATGTATTTAATTATGTTCACGCCAATAAAGTAAAAATTGAATTTGGGTGCTTGTCTACTAAATTCAATAATATTCCATGTAGTGTGCCCAGCCTCAGCTATGATGTTGTCCTCAATAGTGCTTCTTCCTGCTAAAAATCTACTAAACCGAGGAATGTTAACTCTTACTGAAAATTACGAAAGTACAAGAAAGAGAGGAATAATCAAAATATATACTATTCAGTCCATATGAGTTGTGAAATAGAATATTTGATAAGAAAAATAAAATAAATCCAGACTTATTTTTCATTGTTTCTTGTAATAAGTTCTTTTTAAGTTGCCCTATAGTACAGTATAAAGTAAATGCAGCCAATATACAAGCAGCTTTCTGCATTGTAAATTCCCCCACTGTGGGACTAATAAAGGAATATCTTATCTTATTATCAATCAATCTCAATGGTGTAGTAGCTCAAAAATGACATGTCTGTTTATACACATGCCATATGTCTAGAACCTGGTTGTCAAAAGATGAATTTAAAACACATTACCATTCATTCAAGGCACTGTGTAAGCCCCAAATGTTTGACAGAAGTTTTAAGGACATAGTGCAATCTGTCAGCGCAATACCAGCCAGAAAGTTATAGTCGTAAAATATGAAACACTAATACAACTGACTCAAAACAGGATGCACTGTTTTTTTATTTGAATAATTTAAAAATTATCCACCTTTAACAGTGTTGCTCCTGTATCAGAATCTGTCAGTCTCTTCACTACACCCAGACAATTTGGACTTTTCTGAACTTCTTGCTGTCAACCCACTCCTGCTGATTGATTTGCCAGCAGTAACTCACATCTACATACTTAAGTCTCTTACTCCGTTGCATTATGCTTTTCACTGTTATCATCATCACATCTGTCCGTGGCAGGTAAAGATGTTGTACCCGCCCAAGTGGCATGGGAGGAAAGTGTGTAGAATCTGCAGAGTGATTCAGATTCAAGTCGACTCTGTGCAGTACATCCTGTAAAACGCAGTTCAGAGGGCACGGCAAGGACACCAATGAGAGCTTCTCCAGTAAAGGAGAGCCAGTCAGGAGACACCCGAGCGTCCTCCTCAAAGACATCCAGGACATGACAGGCTTCATTTGGCTGTGCTCATAGGAGAAACTGAAGAGTCACAGGGGAGACACAAAGAAGATGAACTGATGAATGAAAGAAGATACATTTAATAGGTAGTTATAAACTTAAGACTTACAATCTAAAGAAGTTTATTACACATTATTTTTAATAAGCCACAGAGACAAAACTAAAATGTGATTGAATGGGTTATTATTTAAAAAAATGCCACAATATCCTGTGTATAGCATCCTTTAATGCAAAGTGTCCAATTTAATACACACTGTATTAAGGCCTTACTTGAGTGTGAGAGAGCAGAGGTAAGGCAAGCGTGGAAGATCCCGATTATCCCGCGCATCCTCCTCCTCCTCTTCTTCCTGTGGCATGGTGGGAGGCTCAGCAGAGATGAGCAGGTCTCTGAGTTTGGGGCAAGCCTGGATGACCTCCAGTAGAGGGGTGTGAGGGTTGGTTTTCACCCCCTCCAGGGTGAGAGAGACCAGGGAGGAGCCTGCAACATGCAAGGCAGGAAGGAGATCCACCAGAGGGCCTGGGCAGTGTACTGAGAGGCTCTGCAGCTGTCCTGACCAGGTGTGGAGGCCTGCGGCTAACAGAGACCCCAGGTTTCTTCCTCTAGTGTCCTCATAATCATCACCGTTAACAGATATGGAGTAGATGTCTGGACATAAATGGCCCAGACTGTCAAGAGAGTCACAAGTTAAGCCCTTAATATCCCTCAGGAACAGAGTCAGATGTTCCTCACCCGATTGTGACAAAACTCTTTTTCTCCTTTTTTCCTCTGCTTGGTTCTGCGAACAGCTTGGCCTTTTGTCTCTACTTGCATCCTCCTCGCTCTCACTACCACACTTCTCCCACAGTATGCTCTCCTCCTCTTCATCCTCATCATCTACTGCTCCTTCCATCTTCTTCCTCCAACCATTCATGCCCTGCCTGCACCTCCTCTCCCTCCACACCTCATCCAGCCTGGGAACTCCTTCTCTATCAGTGAACCCATTCGTCTGTCCAAACTGTTGCTGCTGGATGACACTGCAGGCCTGCGAGAGGCCCTCCAAGGCCACTCTTTCCAGGCAGGGCAGGGAGAGTAGGAGGTAGGCTGCTGCCGCCACAGTGTCTCCGTCTTGCTCCCCAAACCCAATATGAAGAGCAAGAAGACTACAGAGGGGCAGAGGAGACAGAGGTGTGGAAAAGGAGGAAGAGGGGTAAGAGTAGGAAGGACAAATAGTAGATTTAGATGTAGAGACGGAGTGAAAAGGTGAAGGACTGCTAGAGATGGAGCAGAAAGGCCCCCTTCCAAGAGGAAGCAGTGCAGCAGGGGAAAGATATTGACAGCAGGATACATCTAGATGGCGCAGCAAAGGGCAGTGGTGGGCAATGGTCCTGATGACATATCTGTCACAGGACGTACCAGCCAGGGAAAGCGAACGCAGGGCGTGTAGATGGCGGAGGGTTTCAGACAGGACTTTTGAAGGTAGCTGTTGGGCTCCAGATAAGTCCAGACTGTACAGAGCCTGAGACAACAAGTGGGACACATTGAGGGTCTAAGGACAGAGAATGTTGTATTGCTTGTTGTATTGATTCTAAAGAAAAATGTATGATTTGTGATATTGGGTTATACAAAAAACTGACTTGACAGAATATCAAGACATTAAAGAAATACATGATGGACACAAGATACCAACAGAAACAAAACCATTTTTACTATCTACTTCACATCTGTATGGGGACTAGTTTCTGTCTGACCTGACAACGTGCAGCAATGTAGCCACAGACGGTGGAGGTGACAAGACCAGGACACCTTTCCAGAGACAGCCCTCGCAGCTGGGGCACAAGCAGGAGATGGAGGGCAGCTCTGGACAACTGCTTCCTGGTGCACAGCAGCCACGTCAGCTCTTCAACCAGGTTGCCCGCTACAGGGTGAGTTAAAGAGTAGAAAAAGAGTAAGTCTGTAAGCCACTTAATCTGTAGACACGATTAAGTTGTGAAAGTACCTAAAAAATTCCTTAGTTCCCCTTATAGGCACACTTTCATTTTCATTTATTAATTAGGCAATGCAGTATGTACCAGTGAATCAGTACATGGCACTTTATTGCTGGCCATGTTACCTGGCGCCCAACACCGAAGTGCCAAAGTGGAAGCAGGCAGGTGACTGTTTTCTAACTATCTGGTTGAGTATTAAACAAACCCTCACTCACGCAGTATGTTGAAAGGCCCCATGATGTGCCTGAAAGAATAATGATCCAAGTAGTTGTCAGCATAGTCTTTCACCCACACTTCCTTCATGTTGTCTGCCAGGCTCAGCAGACACAGCCGTGTCAAAGAGAGGACAGAGTCATCCTCATCTGTCTTCCCACAGCTCCCCATCCACTCCCTCTTCTTTGTCTTCCTCCGTCTGTGCCGAGCCTTCGCCCCACGCTCACCAGGGGCCCGAAACAGAGGCATCCCTGAGCAACAGTGGCTGGTTTCTGTGCTGAAGTGGGTGATGGATCCGCCTCTTTGCTGCTGTAGGACAAAGAGAACATAATTTACTAGTGTTGACCTGTGGTTGCCAATCTGGGGCTCTTGACACGATTAACAGGACAGGAACCACAAAAAGCATATTTCTGCTACACAAATATAATGCTTTGCAAGTTTTCTAATAAAACATACTGGATGATTTCAACTCTTCATGCCTTACAAAGATAAAAACAAGTTTTTGGTTGAGCTAGTCCCAACCTGTACTCATATGTCAAAACTAGATAGCGTTGTTACAAAGTACAGGAAAGAAGCGTGGGGAATCACTGGTGCAGATTATCATCAATCTTATGTGATAGCTGATATTAAGCTTTTGGCACATTTTATTTTTGGCATATATATTTAGTTGTTGTCATTGTTTTCATCATTAATGCCAAAAATATACTATTATAAACAAGGCACTGTTTTACTTGTGTTGGAAGAAAAACCAGATATGAACAATTAGACAATTGTAGTCGATTTTTACTTTATTACTTTTTGTTGCTGCTTTGGGTTGAATTTAAAAATAGATATTAGACTGTGATATACTAGGTGCGGTTACCCTAACTAACATGTACTATTCAGATATTTATTAGTAATGCAAATATCAAATCAACTCAAATGAACGGAGAAAGAGAAAGAATGAGAGAGATTGACTGTCAAGCGTACAGTGTAATACGGAAGAAGACTTTCTGTTACGTTGACTCTTACCTGCTAGATTTAATAGAGCTTCAAGTTTTCTGATGTCCAGAAAATGCAGAAAAGGAAACCTTTACTCTGCGTGACCCACCTCCTGTCAGCACTTCCTGACTATAGGAGGCTTGATATTGGACATTAAGCCCTGGGTTTAGTCTTTCAGGCACAACGCAGTGACAGGGTAGGTTATGTTGCCAATTTATCAAAAATACACAGCCTTGAATGTCAGCCACGGTCTGACGACTAATGCAACCACAAATAACAAGTTTAATGAATCCGTTTGACTGATAAAGGCTGACCCGGAGCTCTGTTCAGACCGATATGCAACTTCAAAACCTCCCAGTAAGCACATAAGCAGGCTAGGTTTTTCCCATAGTATTTTATATAGCCAAATTCCTTTGCAGCTTATAGCTTATGTTAAAAGATAACTATCAAACTGATTGTTTATTTGTTTGTCTGTCTGTCTTTTCTACCATTACCTTTAACTGAAAGTGTGCTTAACTCTAAGTAACCACATTTACTCACTTACCTCCACTGGTATCAAGCCATTTGGTTTTTGTTTATGACATTAAAATAAAAACAAAAACAAAAGATAACAGTCTAGGGGTCCGTTCCATAAAGCAAGTTGAGAAAAGCGGCGCTTATTGTCCAACACTTGACTTGAATGAGCTCCATAAAGGCCAATCCACGTTCACGCAATCAGAGTAATTCAACACTAATAATTCAATAATAATAATAATAATAATAATAATGATAATAATAATTAAGGCTCAAGTTTTTAGACTAATTGCATGTGCACGCGCCATTCATAAGCAGCCCATGACGTCTAACACAGATCAAACGGATTCACAATGGCAAAATCCAGATAAGAGCGACACAGCAGCAGCACACTGCTGGATACATGTTAAACCTATGATCACAAAAAAAAGAATAAAATCCAAGCGAAAGGCTGGCAGGAAATTGCTGATCGATTGAATGGGTCTGATCTGTCTCTGAAGGTGTGCTCGTGTTGCAGTGTCCTGTGTACAATGGCAGCTGTCATGTAAAACCTCCTCAATCAACGGACACGCCCTGCCTAACAGAGAAATAATCATCATAAATTAAATCATATCTTTTCTTTCAGGCTAAGCAGCAACTCAGACTAAGTCTGACAAATAGCCTGGTCCAGACCAGGTTATTTCAAGCATAGACATATATGCGAGTTATGGGCGCGGCCGGATCTGTGACGTACGTGACATGGGCGGGGCCGCCTTCCCGCAGGCCGTACTTGAAATCATAGACATACCAATTTCGCTGGTTAAAGAAGGTGAAGGTACATTTTTATTTTTTTAAATGCAACCCATTTGATGGAATATCATAATGAGTGAACAAGTGTCAGTGATAGCAAATAATGCAAATCATTACCAAAGGAAAAGTTGTATGTTTGTTATTGTATTATATAATATGTATTGTTTAGCAACAATGAACAGACTCTTCTGATCAAATTATGGAAGCAATAATTAGCAGGTCAGACAAAAAATTATAATATGGGTGCAGCCTCCATGCAGACCAAGCCATTTCCCTGCAAAAAATGTACAATTATTATCTTTTCATCCAGCAGTTAAGAGAGGGGAGACGTCCACCACTGCCGTTTTTTTTTATCCATCAAGATGTTTTGAAATGGATGATCCTGGTGGTTGTTCTGAATTGCCTCTCACAACTTCAGAGTACATCTCTCCACCACCTGCCTCCCCAGCAGACTGCAGCATATAACACACTTGCCACCACAGACTGATAAATCATCTAGATGTCTAGACGAAAATGACTAAAGAATGTTTTTTTATTTCAACAATTTAATGAACAACAAAAATAAAGAAAACATCTGAATGAACTTCTTGAACTTCTCTTGAACTCTTACTTCTCAGTATTTCAACTTCTGTCAAGTAAAGGAAAGGAAATCATAACGTCACTCAATTTGGATACAAAAGTAGAATGTTTATCAATGATAACTAAAGTTATTAATTTAGTCATGAACACATTTGTTGAGAATATAACTGATAGCTTGCAGCCACTCCGTCTTAGTAAGTAACTAAAATGAACATTTCTAAAAAATAATATCAAAGAATATGAGAGCTTTAAAAATTGTATTGAGATGAAAATACTCACCGACCAATCCACGAGTCACTCACTCAGGAATGCCTGCACGAATGAGTGAATTATTACTGCAAATTAGGGATGCCCATGGAAATGGACTGATAGGGTTTCAGCAGCATTTTCTCAATTACCTACATCAACTTAATTTTTTGATGAGAAACAGTTCTCTACTGCAATCTCTTGGAGATAATAACAAAAACAGCTATCATATTAACATTTTGCTTACCAGGAATGCCGTTTTTATATGTGTCATTGCACTCTCTGCAGGTTTCCAGGGAATACGGTTTGTAGAAGTCTGCTCGGTATGCTTCCGAGAACTTGCTCCATGTTGCAACACCTGTAAAACAATTTTCACCAATTAATCTAACTTGGAAAAAAAGTGCATTTTTTAAGTATAACATACGTTTTGTGTTTCTAAATCTTACTGTTAAGCCACATGAAATGAGCTTTTCTTCTGAAGCTCTCTGTTGACTTCTTTGAAGTGGTGACACACCAAGGAGAGGGTCAGTATTGCCATTGGCCATCAGCAGTCAGCAATTGCTCCTTGTGCTGGAACATTCTGAAAATAATAAATACATAGCATAATAACATTTAAATCAAATTAAAATAAATTCATTAGTAACATTTAAATACATAGCACATTTCACAGGGCATATCACATTTTAAAATTGCCCTAACCTTGTTATTAACATATGCCCATGGTCCAAGCAGTAGCTGTGCTGCAATTGATCTATAAAAAAAACAAAAAACAAAAGATAAGACACCATGAAATAAAACAACTAGGAAACACTAGGAAAGACCTCATGTTAGGATGTGACATGATATTTGTGGGCAACATTTTAAAACACAGGACTCAAAACTTAGTCTTCCATGCATCATTTTGGAACAAGATAAGATAGGTGCCTCAGGATTTTTGTCTGTACCCTAGCAACAACTTCATGGAGAACTTGACATGGAACTTCAGCCGTAGCTACGGATAGCTATTTACAGGTTTTGAATTAACTAGCATCTGCAATGACTATTGATCAACTGTTTTTCATCTTGTTTTATGCAAGATGGATACGCCAATGTACATTAAAGGATTTGGAATGAAGGGAAACTTGAAGAGCAGATGTGTCTGTAACAAACAGATGTCGATTTTTTTTTCCTTTTTTTTTAAAATGAGATATAGCCTCTCTAAAACACGAGAGAGGACACATACAATTTGGACCAGCGTCTCAGAAGTCTAAATTCGCTCAGGAGAAATGGGTATCGAGAAGCAACTGGACACCAAACACAAACTGTTATGATTAAAATGAGTAATTACACAATTTATTTAATTTCATTAATCAGTTCTTTTTTATCTTTCTCTTTTCTCAAAATAACATTTACCAGACATAACAGTGACACTACCACATGTATAAAAATAAATAAATACAAAAATAAATAGACTTTTCACTCTTTTCTTTACATACAACCTTGAATCCACCTGTCGGGTGAGTATCTAATTATTGTTAATTTTTAATTTAATATTAAGTGCTAAATTTAAATGATTAAAATGTCTATGTTTAGTCTTTTTACTAATTAAGCTATAATTAAAATATTTATTTGTATTTTGGTCTCTACCCAACAGGTGGTTCGTTCAACCCTATTTTTCCCTTTCTAATTCAACAAATAAAATGCTAACAAAATAATAACAACAATAACAATATCAAAAAACTTAAGTATCAATAAAAGAAACAAAACAAAACAAACTGGTTCAGGGTTGGCTCGCCACTTCAGCCCTACTGTAATGTCCCTTCTGGAACCAGCCGAGCTGAAGAATTTGTAGTGCAGATGGTGATCACGAAGATGCAGGGGATGACAAGGATGGAAGGGATGACGAGGATGATGAGGATGACTAGGCTGATGAGGAGGGTAAGGATGAGGATGGGGATGAGGATGAGGATGAGGATGAGGACCTGGCCTTGTACCCACAGTAAACCAAAAAATAATAATAATCACTATACAGCTCAAATGTTTTTTTTCTTTTCTTTTTTTCCAAAATCACTCTTGTTCTATATTTACAAATTATCATTTGATTGAAATTTTAATAAACTAAACAAAATAAAACTTGCTTTCTTCCTTATCTTATCATGTTTTCTCTTTTCTTTTCAATCATTAAGACATTAAAAATCGATAACAGAATTACAAACAGGTTATATCAATTTAACTTAAGATATATACAATGATGATTACAGTACAACTAATAAAACTTTAACATGGACTTATATACAAATTGATTTCAATAGACACACAACTCAAAATAGCTACTAATCGGTTATTAATTACCAATTGCTAACGTTAGCGTTGTTAGCACCAATGGCTATAAACGGCTACAAACGCTAACCGTTGCTAACTTCCGCTAACGCTAGGACCGCTAGCTATCAACAGTCACCAACTGCTATCAACATCAGTGGTGGCTAACTGCTGCTAACCGTTGCTAATGCTAGCGCGGCTAGCGCTAACGTTTTTTCTTTTTTGTTTCTTTTTCTTTTTAGTGAATATTGCTATATTTACAACTAATGGGTTTATATTCAAACTCACCGGGAATTTACTACGGCAGATGAGCAGCAGTAGGGTGCCTGCTCCAGGTTTATATCTCTCTAATCAAATCAATCTGGGTTCTGATGTATCTGTCTGTGTATCTGGATCAGCTGCTGCCTTGACAGCTGGGTGACACAGGCTTATATACTCTCTAATACAGCCGTTATTTATAACGGTTGTCTACTTAATACATTTAAAAATTAATTATTTATTTATTTTATTAATTAATATTATTATTAAAATCAAACCCACATAAATACACTTTTCTTCAATACATTTTCTAAATTATCCAATTACTTTGTTTAACTGTTTTGGTAACCGAGGGTTACATGTCCATAGTAGGACTGCAGATTGCTACCACAAATATAATGAACACATCACCAGACAGCTCCCTTAGAACACTGCAGAATAAATATGTAACTCTACTAGGAACAGTGAACGGTTCCAAAAATATGTAACTCTACTAGGAACAGTGAACGGTTACAAAACTTCAGCCTTATTTTCACACCATGCAAAAAAAGAACATATCCTCAATATTAGACTGAAAACCTGAGCATTGATAAATAGAGTAAATCTCCAAAACCTGTTGGCTTGGTGGAGTCGAGCACACATATCCTTCGTTGTTTAGGCTGGAGGGTCTGTGAAATGTATGATAGCATGATAAGGGAAGCATATTTGTGATTATGACATCTGATTTCTTGAGCAGTGAATAGGCACAACTTTCACATGAACACATTTGTCACAAAAACATTTTAAACTGAGCAACTGTTTTTATAAAATAGTATAAAATCATTTTGAACACATGTACTGATGTGACACATCTAATACTTACACCTAGTATCCAGTGTCCTGGTTTCCATATTGGGAATAAGATGCGGTCTATGGAGGCTGCATCAACCTGCATCATTGCCATGACAACAACAGCTTGTTTCAGTGACACTTAAAACACCTAACCTTAGTCACAAATAATGTCAATATGTACAGGTTCAACACAATAAAATCATAGATACAACAGATAGATCACTCCATTGTTTATGTAGGGAAAATAAAAACTTACTGGCAGTGAGAGAAGAGGTATCATAGGGAAGGGCTGTTTCCATGTGGAAATGACATAGGCATCCACAGCAAAAACATCCTTTCCCTGTAAAGTAAAGACGACAATTTTCTATTATATATCTTTAAAAAAAACAAAAACGAAGTACTTTCACTGATCAAATATTTTACCACATAACAAAAATAATCCATACATACCCTGTGTCTGCAATTTGTGACACCAGCCACAAACAGCAGTTGATGATCTGTAACATAAGAACATATTGTTGTATGAATTGTAGACAATTACACCTGAAAGACAGTCAAATAACTTTTTGAAAAGTGTACTAACATTTGCCTCTACTTCTTTGTTTAACCTCAATCCCAGGAAGTCCAGCCTTTTTAAAACCGAGGTGCCCACAACACCCATTACCTCATCCTTTGGTTTTTCGATATCCAACACATTGTTGAGCTGAAAAATGATAGTATGAATTTCAATAGCACAAGATGGCAAAACATAAAACAAATTAGAAATGACTTAAAAACACAATTACATGAAAAATACTATGTTTAATGTTGTCTATACAAAATACATATAGCTACCCATGTAACGTGTCCTTCATTCTTACCTGGAGATCCATCACACTGCTTCCAGCATTTGTGTGGAGCATGTGCTTCATGCCACCACAATCTTCACTGCACAATTGAAAACAACCTGTAAGAGAAGCCCAATTAGATGAATGGCAGCATAATTCAAGTAGTAACTACTTACCTTCTTTACAAAATGCATTAATCTCCATACTTAATATGGGGATGGAAGTGGTCGTGCTCCCAGAGGCAGCTGATGGTGTGGGGATGGGAGAAGCCGATGGTATGGGGATGGAAGTGGCCGTGCTCCCAGAGGCAGCTGATGGTGTGAGGATAGGGGAAGTCGATGGTTTGGGGATGGAAGCAGTACACGTTGTGGCTGTGGCTGCTGTTGCTGTTGACAGGCAAGGCAAACAATTAAGATCATGACTTGTCAACACCAGTATGCATTTACCTATTCAATAATGTACTAACTGGATTTAAAATACCTAAAGCCACAATATACTGTGCAACTACATACCTGCAACTGTTTGCCCATTTGAGTTCAACTGTATTTCCAGTCCACTCCCCAATGTTTTCTTCATGTCATCAATCCTTTTTGCATTGCGTCGATTGTTATAATGGTGCAAAATGTTCCTCATTAGAAATATATGGGATGATGGGGTCATCATATTTAAAAAATGATTATTCTTCCTCATTCCACCGAAGAGCTGCTCAGCACACTGACTATATTGACCCAGCCACATAAATCAGGAACAAATTCTATTTTCCGCAACACACCCTTTTTGTCTTTTGTGTTTGCCTCATGAAAGCGGTTGTAAAGAGCGTAATGTTCTGAAGATCCTGTCAGAGGCTGGCCACCTACATCTGGCACTGGCTTCTTTGTCGCTAGCCACGGCAAGCTGACTTTCGCATGACCTGCACAGGCCAATCTGATATTCTCCTCAGTAGCATCCATCAGTCTACCCTCGTGAGGACTGAAAGGCAAGGACAGTAGTTCCTTAATGTTTGTATGTGTTGCCAGTCTCCTTGCAAAGTCATACAAAGTCACATTGGGGAAGTGTTTCATCGATAGCAGCAAATCTGCGAAGTCTCGAGGGCTCTCAGCCCTTAGGTTAAACTTCACACCATATACAACAGCGCAGGGGCATGTGACAACAGCCCATCCACCTTTTGAAAGAAAGTTAGCATCATTAGGAGTACACATTCAAAGTAAAAACTAATTAATTACTGATGGAAACACTTGTGAGTATGAATCAACTCACCAGAGGCCCCGCAGACCTTTGAAAACACTTCATATGTTGAGCGGTCCTGCATTTCTGTCCTCAACCTCATAACTAGGTCCATCCTGGAGCCATTGGAGTCCATGCCACATTCCTTGCAAAGACTACACTCTAAAAACTAATTCAGGGGACCTTTAGTCATTACTTATATATATATATATATTGTTGTGAAATAAAAAGTTCTGAGATACTGTTAGACTTTTTACTTGTAATTGTTATTTTATTGAGCTTGGATGACACACAAATTATGCCTATTGATTCAATATACTATCATGACTTTTTAAATAATTTAATTTTAAGTTCTGTTAATGTAAAATACAATTTGATGACATGTAAACAGCCCACAGTTTCCCTCTCCTGCATGTGCGCGCGGGCATGTTCAAGGCCAGACGAGTGACCACAAAACATAGTGACCCCAGCTGAAACAGCATTGTGGTGAATGGTAGGCTAAGTAATTTTATGCTTAATAAGATATATGTGCATTCACTCAGGATTCTGTTGGTGATAGCCTACTGTAACCGAATACCGAAATCTGGAAGTCCTTACTCTGAAATTTGAGCAGTATTGATAGTAACGTTAGCATACAGTCTGTGTGCCGAGGTAACGTTAGCTAGTAGCTGTAGCCTGTCACTGATTGAGGGCGCACTCACACTAGGGCCAGTTGTTCCGTACCGTGCTGAAGCACGAATGTCCCCCCTCCCCTGTCCCTCGCTGGCCTGCATTCACATTACCTCAAACCCAAGTGTACTCAAGCACGGTTGCCTCCGATACATACGTTGCGCAAAAACATATAGACAGTTTACTCTCATAAAACATGCACAGGTGTGTGTTCGTGTGCTGTGCGCCGGTAAAACACAACACAGCAAATCATGCACTATGATTAAAAAGTGCAAGCATGTTCTTCTAAGTCATGCCTGTGTAGCATGCAGTACTAGATACTTGTGTAAAAAAGACAAATTGTATTTTATTAATTTCTATATGTACTTCCTGTATGCGGGGCGCCAGCCTAATGGGAGTCAATGCAAGCCCTCAAACTTTTGACAAGCACATGACCTGAGGCTGCTCTCTCATTGGCCTGCGTCACGTTTCCCACGGGGCGCAGCCCAGTGTCCCCAGGACACGCCCACTTTTATTGGCAGCGAATTGTTGTTGTTTCATGTTTTTTAATCTACTGTGATTGGACAGTTCCGGCTGTCATTCACGCCCTTCCGCCAGCTGCTGTCACCCAAACTCATGCTGACGGTAGTTTCAGGAGATGACGTTAAAGTGGAGCCGCGGAAATTGGAGAAGATTATTTTGTAATTTCTCTACAAAAACATAATTTCACAAGACTTTCACTAGAAGAGAGAAAGAGGATAAAGCAGCAGCAGGTGAGGGAGGAGCTGAGAGTTTCTCCTGCTGCTGTTATGATAAACGGAGCTAGCTAGCTGGATGCAGTGTGAGTTATTCCTTTTATTGCTTAATCTGTTTGCTGTTTCAAAGTGTCAGCACCGAAACGTTGTGGACAACGACAGGGGAACGAGACCTAAAACATCTCTCTGAAAAAAATCAAACAGAAAGCTGCAGCCATCGAGACAATAGCATGGAGCTAAGTTGTTTTTAGCAGACTTAGCATTGCTGAGCTCTTTCTGCAGCTATTTCACCACATCTGGCCACATGTAGACCTCTGCTATGCCAAGCTCCAGAAGAGGAACATAGATTCAGTCAGTGGGTGCATCCAGCAGCTCCAACAGGACATATAAAAGATCAGGTTGTAGCTGCATTGCTGTTATTAATATTGTAAAGTGTTAAAAAATACTTTATAAAAGACATAACTATGAAGTGTAAAAAACTAAAATGCATAAATGCAGGATAAGAAATGATGGAAGTAATTTTGACTATTACAGTTGATTTGGTGTACATTTCATTATTAAAATAAGTTAAATAAATTATGCTTAATCACAGCAGTGTATAGTGCTTAATGCGCCATCTATTGTCATGTTTAGGTATTGCAACAACTAACAGATTACAGTGAAATCAGGACTGAAGACACAATAACTAAAATATAGGTGGTGTCTCTTTTTAAGCATATTACCTTATTGGTAACTCTGCTTTAACTGCTGGTAACTTTAGGTGATGTGAGTGAAATGAGCATTTTATCATGTCTAATTATTTTTTTTTATTCCTCTCTCTGTGGGTCTGAGATACTATACTGGGACAAACCAGGGGACATTATAGTGTGTTGTGTTGTTTTTAGATTAGTTTTCCTTTCTTATTTTTATTTTTTTGCTGCGGTATGAAGTGGTGCTACGGCTTATTTGACACTAACCCTAGGACCACCAACCATCAAACAGCGCCCCCCCCCCCAAACATTTTTGTCACCAGCCGCCACTGCTTCCAACTGTACCGTGCCAGGGAAGTGTACCGTACTCAAGCACGGTACACTTGCACTACTGCACTTGCAAATTCATACCATACCTCCATGGTGGACTGCTCCATCTAAGTGGTTTCTCATATGGAAGACAATTGTATGATTTTGTGTTGTCTGAAAAGGACAACAGACATTTATACAGCTATGCTGCCGGAAAAAAAGGCTCTTCACCAGCCAGGAAATGGGTGGGATGCTGTGGACATATCCAGAAATGAACAACAACAACAACAACTGACCATTAGATTCAAGATACACAAGGCCTATTAGCATTAGTGTTCTTTTACATTTAGGTTAATTCATTTAAATAGAAATACAACATTTCCACGTTAGATAACTTTTGTTACGTTGCATACCTTAGCTATCTCATAAAACTTCTAACTTCGTCACTTCTATTCAAATAGAATTTCGATGTATACATGCATTGAATATGCCATGACACACACACACACACACACACACACACACACACACACACACACACACACACATACCCAACCTTGGGTACCTGGCTGGAGTGAGATTTTGATGCCATGGACTTAATCACACGCATGCATACTAAATCACGGGCACATATTTGGACTCAATTCACCATCATGGTTTAAAAAAGTATGTAGCTGCTAACATATGTAAGGATTTAAGGATATGGCTTGACTACGCCACCCTGGGACTTCCACATAGGGAAATACTTATGAATGAAACTTTGTGCCTTTTATTGAGTTAGTAAGTGTATGTCTAATATTGTAAAATGGTGAGTATTTATGGCGTTATTTTTGTGCCACATTAGTGAGAATGAAGTGAGACTTATTTGAGCACACACTTTATATTTTGAACAGAAAATATTAATCTGAGCAAACAAAAATGTGTCCTGTGCACCTGTCAACTCTACCTACACGCTCGCTCAATCTCTGCTCTGTGAGATGACAGGCACCCGGCGCGCTCGCGCTGCGTAAATAACTACTGATGAGATTTGAACATAAAAAAACAGACTTGGGAGTATTCTTTATTTCAATCTTTCATGACGTGAGACAACAAAGAGTACAAATAATACCTTTAAAATATAAAACGATCTACTATTGCATGATATTTTGTCATAAATTGGCTGTATTTAGTAGAAAAGTAAACTTATCTTAAATACAGTCTAATTTATCCAGACAAACACATATTCAGCAATCAATCCATTTAATGTCCCTTAATTTCCCAACATTCATAAGACAATTTAAAATGGTGACATAAATACATAAGTATATTATACAGTCCATAAAATCAGACATCTCACCGTTAATTCATTCACTGTCAGTAATGATTAATTAAATATTAGTTTGACAAAATATTACAATAGCAACTGTCTCTGATAATAAGGCACCAGGTTACGTGCAGTATCATTTTCCACTCAGTCAAATCAGGGTGCAGATTTTGACATGAATAAGCCAAGGGTTTGTGCTGCTAAATATTAGATAAACATCTAGGCTTATTTCAGTCTGTCCAGAGAGCAGTCCTACAGCTGGAATGGTAACGTTACAAGTGTGTATCACGAGTGTCCAGTTTCACCACGCTGAGCACTACATTCTTAAGGAAACTGTATGCTAGTGCATAAAAAACTGAATGTGTCATACTGAAATCAAGAGAGCACTATAAAATAGTGTAATAAAATGATCGTTTGTATTTTAAGCACCTGATTTGAGGCATTAGAAAGGAGTGTACAGTGTAAAAATGGATGATTCATTTTTATAACTCAAGTTCATTCCAGTCTTCTGATCATATAGCATTTTCTTGCCACACAAGCATGAAAACAGGAGCATTGCACCACTGTAGATAATCAGGTCAGGCACAGCAGCTACATTTAGCACTGAGCCACTTCACATCACCAGCACAAAGTCTTTCTCTATGTTGCTATGTCACTGAACTTCATGGATGATTGTCCAGTTTAAATATTTTATGGCGAAGCGGTTCGATATTGACATGTGGTTGAATTTATTTTCCTTAACTCACAGTAACACATCACAGCAGCTACCATCATCAGTACTTACATCTGTGCAAGTTTAAACCTGTCTAAGTACATAGAACAAAAGTTATGTAAAAAAAAAAGGCTACAACAACGTGTACATGAACAAAGAGAATTTAGAAGAGGCTTGTTAATTAGCAAGCCGTTGCTACAAATCTGTTGATTTTGAATTAAACGCTCCTATGTGGGTTGAGAAAATGTTTTTACGTCTTAAATTAGGTAAACAATTTAAAACTGCAGTATAAGTGCAATGTTCATAGAACTTATTATGTCCCTTATTTCCTTTTAAAAGCACTGTAACTGTATTAAAATATGAAAAAGATGTACATTTGAGCTCACCTTTGTGTGAACATCATTAAAATCATGTCACCTCTGCCATCCTCTGGATTTAACAGTCAAGTATTTATAGTGATGATTAATTTCCCACTTATTTGTTTAAGAGACAAAAGATAATGGAGCAGCAGTGTTTCCAGCTGATTGTACATATAGAGTACATATTGTTACTCTCTCATGTACTAATTTTAGAATCTAAACACCTTCGTCAAACTGGGGAGTTTAGATGTGTGACTGTGCGCTTAGGATCAAATGATTTACTCTGCTGTCTGCTCTGTGAATGGTACCACCCTCCTTCCAGCCACATACACCTCCATTATATTCCGGTCATCACCTGTCAGAGAGGAAGAAGCAGAAACAAACCTTGAGTAAATGGTGGTTTGCACTCTTGAACCTGAAAAGTTTGAAAGAATCTGAATTTGAAACTCACCCAAGTTCAAGAACTTTTCCAACAGAATCTGAAATGAGAGTGATGATACATTTTTGGTACTTTATTTGACTTCTGTTTAAATGTGTTTGTTCATGCCACCCAATACATTCAGACCGTGCCCCACTACCAACCTTTGGTTCCTCATGCTGGATCAGGTCGATGGGTCCACCAGGAGCTGCTACATTCACCCGCAGGGCATCAAAGTCTTTGCCTACTTCAAAGTTTCCTGTTTGGTTATCCAGGGACAAGGCTAGGAAAAAAACACATTTATTCAAAGAAACTGTTATATTCTCCATCTTGGTGTAAAATTACATCAGTCATGATTGAAAATGTCTTGTTCCCAGAGCTACTGGTGTACTGAATCAGGCATTTCCGCTGCTGTACTCTACTGCAGAGTGACTTCACGTCTTTATCCCTGGCATTTGTGTTCATTATAACTTCTACACAATGCTCGCTCTGTTTCTGACTGACAGCTGGTTTTATGTCCCACCTTGGCTGCCTCCCAGCGTGGCCAACCTGAATACCTCCTCGAAGGGAAGTGTGTGATGTTCTGGGTCCTGGATGGTCAAGAATTTGCATGTGTCCAGTGTTCTCCTCACAGCATCCAGCATAGAAGCCGAGTAGCCACCTGCAACGTCTGATGCAGAACCACAAACACATAAGTCAAACTAACATGAGCATGAGCATGACACTTTCAAATTTTCTGATTTTTCCTGCCTTGAGGCTTGACATTCAACATTTAGTTTGTTTTTATTTTTATTTTCAGTATTTAAACCAGCAAAATACAACTCAAGTGATCAGCTGATGGTCAGCTGGCTGGTGTTCCAAAACATTTTTAGCTGACTACACTCACAAAAACACTAAAATAATTGAGCCAAAACATCAGTCAGCTGCTCTGCTCCTACCTGTTCCCAGCCCCAGCTTCACTTTGTGTTTCAGGACGTTAGACACATTCAACAGACCACTGCACAACCTGGGTAGATGAAGAAAGATGACTAATTAACATTATACATGGATCAATAAAGTGTCATCTACTTATACATTTTTAACTGGAGATTTTTGCATTCAGGCAATTAAATGTTATATAGTATAGGTGTTACTTAATTGGAAAAATCTGTGTCATACAAAGCTTTCTTGGTTCAAGGCATTGGGCCAAAGAGGCAAGCTATGCAAGACTTACGAGATGTTAGAGTTGGGGCAGTGAGACAAAGAGGCTCCTGTTTCTCTGAACAAGTTCAACTCTTCATCGCTGAGGTGGCAGCCATGGGCCATCACTGTCTGTGAATCATTGCCATAATGAATAATATCAGCTGCATTCCGCATTTCTGTCATGTTTCATCTTTCACATTAATGTTTTTCTCCAAAAAATGTCTCACCTTGTCAGTGAGCAGGTTGTATTTGTGGTAGACATCGGTGTAGGACTCTGATTCAGGGAACAACTCCTTAACAAGCTTCACTTCCTCCATGTTTTCACTGATGTGACTCTAGAATTAAACAAACACACTAACATATGTCAGACACCTCATTGTAACTCTTAGAAGAAGAAGAGTCTGGACCAGGGTAACTAATGGGTAACTAATGTCAAAAGCCATTCTACAACACCTCCTTTAAAATTCTTCCAACAGAAAGAGAGATGACTAATTAACATTAGTCATGTTAGTCAGATGACTAATTAACATTAGTCATCTACAGGTCCAACACCAAGCGGTCTCTATGGCAACTGTCCCCTATGGACAAAACATGGGTTTGGTTGCCACGGTGACCTCACCTGAATGTGCAGGTTGTTATTTTTGGCGATTGCTCCCAGCTGTCCGAGCAAAGCTCCTGTGCAGGACAGAGCAAAGCGGGGAGTCACCACTGGCTTCACCAGAGGATACTGCTCAAAAGCCAGAGGAGACAGAAGAATGTGTAAACAAAACACACTTTGGACTTTTGTTACATTTTCTGTCATTGTCCTGTTTATTGAATTGATCATATTACAGAATCTTACCTTTTTGTCCAAGAGCTCTGCAATGAACCTTGAGGGGACAAAATAATAATTATAATCCATCTTGATCTGCCACATTCACATCATCTGCAGGGGATTGTAGTTGCAAAGACATTCTCAACAAACACAGAGAGGTATATGAGGCAAATGTTACTTCACAATCATGGGCACATTCTTTATGCTGGGCATATGCATGTTTTAAAAGGGAAAATATATGGCAAGTATCAAATATTAAAAGGGGAAGTAAAAGTCAAGGCATACCAATACAAAAAAGGTTCTTTTTGAAAACATTATTGTCTTTGGATCCACAGAGTATCAGGAGCCACAAAAGTCATGTTGACATGTTTCTCACTCTCCAAGACATGTCATCTCCTAAAAATGAACTGTTACCATGTTACTAAAATGTACATCCCAACTATCTGTCACACATCTGTTGTTGTCGTTGTTATCTAGGACATATTCTATTAGATGCAGTGACTTTGAGCACTGAAACTGAAAACTTGCCTGCCTCTGTCTTTTTCTCTGAGACACACTGGATAAATTCAGTGTAACTAAAGTTGTTGCCTTGGGGAATTTCTCCTCACTGGAAATTTATTCAGTATTTATCATGTTCCCACTCAAGTAAAAGGCTCACCATTGCACTGATAAATGAACAATAAGATTCACATACTTAACATATCCTTTCAAAAGGCAAAAGTAAGACTCATATCTTTCCAACACACTAATGACCGGTAGATCTGAAAGACATGACATTAAACTTTGGTACTCACCGACAGGTTTCCTCTTGAGACTCCTGAATGGTCTCTTTGTAATGTTTCACAGAATTGTTCCTGTCCATACACACCTTGCCCACCAAGGCACGCTGGCCAAAGTCATCTACAAGTAAAAAATAAGGAAAACAAGACTGTGAAACTTTTGCATAAAATATCATCTTTATACTTGTTTTGAGGACTAGACAATCTAAAGTTTACTTCTAAGGAGGCTGATGAAGTGCAGAACCATATTTATGTATGTGACAGTGACACAGCAACTCCTTTCACTTTCAAAGAAGATCAACTGCTTTTTAATTTTTGAATATCTGGTGTATTCTGTTTGATAAATTTTGTTGGTTTATAATAGTGTTATGTTGTTATCACTTGTACACGAGTATTGCTCTCTCTTTTATTTTTGCTTATGAAGTATATGTCTTTTATGGCCTGGTTAGTAATTGCATGTTAGACTACCTAAGAATACTATGAGAGCAAACATTTGGGGCTTTTGTTATACATTAAACTAGTCTATTTGTTTTCTTCACAAGAGCATCAATAGTCCCAACCTAACAAGAACTTTGCACTCACACCTTTCCCTCCCTATAACACGTACCCTGTAACACTATAACACGTAGTAGAACAATAACAGTTTCTCTTCTCTATGTTTCATAATGCACAGAATATGGCACATAAGTGACACATATTTGAAAGCTGCAGAGTTATTCTAATGGTCTTGCTGGAAATATGAATGATCTGTGTGTGGCAGTGCCTACTGCATACAGACATACTCCTGAACACACAAATCTTTTCTGATCTCGGTTAGTACTTGAACAGGAGACTGCCTGGACATTCCAGGTGCTGCAAGCTTTTGGACTTTTTGTTATACATTTAACAATACATTTTGTCGTAACTCAAGAACAGCAGTGCAGTCACACTTCTTTTTCCTTTTGTGAAAAAGAAATTCTATAATAACACTTAGCAGAACAATAACAGTTCATCCGATCTATGTTTTATAATGCACAGTTGATATCACAGCTTAGATTGTCTGGAGGTGACACATATTTGAGAGTTCTAAATTATACATGCTTACGCTAAAGAGGTTGACAAATTTCAGAGTTAAACCTTGCTGTCAAAAGCCTTAATCCCAGTCATTTTGTATGAATGCACCTGTAGACAAACCTACCACACTTGAAATACAGCCACCTACATATTGCACAAGTGCATGCACAGACTCTTAGATGCACAGACATACACAAAAAGTTATCAGTTTAACTCTATTCCCTGTCCATCCCCAGTGCAGAGTTAAGTTGATATTTTTATTTCTGACTTGTCAAATATACAAGCCCATACTTAGCTGAATGTAGACCAATACAAACTTTACATCATATATGTTTTGTGGTGCCTCGTTGGATTAACTTTATGTGTTACAACAGGTTGATCCTGTAGCATAGGGCCAGATTAACCCACAAGACAGTCAAGTTTTTTTAGTTATTCTAACTGATCAGACAAAGCCGGGCAAAAATTATAAGAAGTTAAATATCCTTGCAGTTGTTATTTCTGTGTCTATTTTATACACCTGGTGACAAACAGAAGGAAAGAAAACTGTATAAATGCTGATATATCTGACAATGAATCACTAACTTTCTTTTGTAATGAAGTAGGCCTACTCTGGTTGTGTGTGTGCGGGCAGGGGTTGGGGTTTGGGGGGACCTGGCTTGTCTTGGACACAAGCAAGGGGGGCTTCAAGGAAAAAAGGTTGGGATCCACTGCTCTACATGAAGGCTTTCAATGATGCTGCCTTACAGAAATTGTCATTTTAGTGGTAATTGTGCTTTAGCAGAGGTTATTCTTCCAATTTCCATATGAACCAACTAATTGACACACATTGAACATGGGACCTAAGGCTCACTTTGCCATAGAGCAATTTTGGGATGAGGAATCAGGAAGGTTTGTAAAAGTAAAGAAGCAACAAAGGTTGAGTTTATAATTTTAATATGTGATTAACTGTGCTGCTTGTGGAATGTGTTCATTACTATTGTTCTGAAGTTTATTGCTGCTTCCTTGCCTTGGTCCATTTTAAGTAAGATACAAGTTCTGAGTGAATATATAACCACTGCTTTGATCCTATAGGTCTGTGTGTCCTGAGGAATGTTCATGTTAACTACATCAAGGGGTCTGGTGGACATCATGTTTTTATCCTATGTTAAGATAAGGTAAAGGTTTGAGGTCTTGGAAAGGGTATGTTTAAGTGAGCGTAGACATTTATGGCTGAAGGTCCCATTTCCTATATCCAGGGGATGTATGACCCTTGTGTGAAATGACTTTGGGTAATAAGTATGCATATATGCAAATGTATTTGTTTGTGATCATTTCTTTGTTCCTTTGTTTCTTTGTTCCTTCAGAGACTCTAATTGATTAGGTTTGTTCTTTGCTTGTTGAGATAAGCTGATATGTGTCACTTTGTATATATGCTATCTCCTTATTAAAGGAGATAACAAAAATTGTTAATCTTAAACCCAGCAGTGTTTTGTGTATTATTTCATATTTGTGTTAAGTGTTTTCAGACAGTTTCCACGACAAGTTCAGTATGAACTACATGATAAAGTCAATACGTAATAATGGACGTATTTCACAGCAAAGATTCTGTGTTAAGTTACAGCAGAAAAAAACAGGTGAAACTAATCGCATTAAAGGTGGCTCTGTTCCATGAACGCTACACTGCCACAAGCCTAGCGCTAATTAATATTATTAGTTATACCTGCACTTTTCCTGCTGTGACATATCAAAGGGTTTTCTGTGAAAGGTTTCCAGCAAAAAAAAAAAAAACTGGATTAACAAACAGTTAAATGGCTGTGTTAATATAAAATAGAAGACGCCTTGGTTTATGTGAGTTAACTTGACTCAACTCAAATAATTTTACTGTCACTAAAAATGCTGCAATGATCATTTGACTGAGATTATGAGTCATATAGCCATATTACAAGGTTTAGTGACCTCATACATCTCTCAATGCAGTTCTGCCCGACTTCAACCTAATGCAGTGTTCATATCTGATGTGTGGGTTAATAATACATGAAAACTTCAACTTCATACACTTCAACACATTTGTTTAGGACTTAGCTTACATTTTTTTCAGCTATTTCTTATTTTAGTTTTGGTATTTTGAATGCCAGGTGAAGTATGACCTCAACTGTTTTAGTATTTCAACAGCTTAAAGGGCCTGATTTACTAAGATCCCAAATAGTGGGTACTAACTTGCGTGCACAGTGCGTGTTTCGGGTGGTCTGCTAAGAAAAACTGCGTAAATGAACATGTGCAACAGGGTGGATACAGCAGTATTTAAATGAGGGTTTTGCGTCTCTTAATCCTCAGTGTTATTATCAACATATTTCTTACCTCTGCAATGTCCCTGCAACATTTCCTTCAGTTTTGGTAAATCACAATGCTTATGCTAAATAACACATTTGCATTTTCTCCTCCCTCCCTGTATTTTGCACATTCGGTGTACAAAGTGTTTCAAATGCAGATTGTCAGCACAGTCAATAAGACCTCACTTAAATGTTATTCAGAAATTGTACTAGTGTCTAGTGTCTAGTGATCATTGATGAGTGATTGAGTGATGGGCCAAATTTATATAAATTTCATATCAGATTTTGCTTGGTAGGGGTAGCATGTGAGGGTAATGCCTGGATATAACTTAACTCCACGGAACAGATTTTGTGTTATGTACTATATATAGGACACTGCTGCAACTAGTATGGTGTTACAGGTAGGCTACTGTACATGATCAGCAGACAGAAGGCAGAACACGTGCATTCAAATCAGACTTCCCTGAGACCTTGAACTTTGGACCTTGTAAGCTGTGTAAGTTACTCACTCTGATGTCTTGTATAATACAAAGTTAAAATCTAAAGTTGTGCGCACACACAAACACACACACTGAACATCCACAGCTTTCGTCAAAACGAAGCAGCTGCTCAGAAGAGGACAAAGGTTCATTGGCATTGATTACACAAAAAACTGTGTAAAGCTTCCAACGCCAGTGTTCAATTCAGCGTGGTTGTATCTTTACATATTTGTGTGTGTGTGTGTGTGTGTGTGGATGTGTGTGTGTGTGTGGATGTGTGTGTGTGTGTGTGTGTGCTCAGTATTACATAACATGACACCAAGGTGATAAGGAGGAGGCATAAAGGTGAACAAAATAAGTCTGTTTCGGACCCAGCTGAGAAGGGAAACAGGACCCACAAGTTGCTGATTTGATTATAACAATTAAGACAAGGCAGAAGTGTTGATAAATTAACACTATGATAACAGTTACTAGTATTTTCTTCTGTTCATCACAGGAGCTGCTCCCACTTTTTACCAGGTACTATTACAAACTGGCAACTTCACAACAATCCACTATTCATTAGTTTGGTATCTATGCTGGCTTAAATCAAGACTCTCCCAATAGCGTGTGTGTGTGTGTGTGTGTGTGTGTGTGTGTGTGTGTGTGTGTGTGTGTGTGTGTGTGTGTGTGTGTGTGTGTGTGTGTGTGTGTGTGTGTGTGTGTGTGTGTGTGTGTTTGAGTATGGGACTTCTTACTTGTAATCTGACCCAGCAGGAGAGATGCATCTGTATGAATGGTAGCAAAATAACATGCAGTGGTTGTTCCGTTTCTCAGGGTCCTTCTCTGTAAAGCACAGGGATCATTTTACAGGATTAAGAGGTTTTATCTCTTGTCTGTAAATTGTTAAGCCACTAAAGTGTCAGCAAACATAGGGTGCATGATAAAAGGATGTGTTATTAAACGTTACACTTTTCTAGGTGTGGCACCTGTTTAGGCCATTAGCAATACCTTATTATCACAAACATATATATCAAACCAGTTTTGGGTCACTGTATGTTATTTCACAAGGTGTGATCCTGAAAAACTCACCACTACTTGAGTGTAAACTTCTTGGGCAAACTTCAAGTCCTTGAAGCGTGACTCTACCGGAAAGGTGTACGTATTGAGCCACTGCAGTAATGGCATGTCCAGAGCTGTGCCAGCGTAGCTGTACTGGGGCGCATGGATGTGAGTGTCCACCATCCCTGGCATGAAGAACTCACTGCAGTGCAGCAAACCATTAAAACATTTATTAAAGCATATTGTTTTTATGTCCTAAATTGTTCTAAATTACCTACTGTAAAATGTGTGATGCATGCTGAAATTTGACATCATAGTAATAGATATAATATCATTGCTGATGCAGAAAACACAGGTGTTTGATGTATTGTAAATTAATATAAGTAAATTAATATCAATCACTGTAAAGGAAAATGATATCCAGTAAATAATTAATATACTCTACTTACTGTTGTGCCAGTTGAGTGACTTCAGATAGGCTAAATCCAAAGGTCTGGGACAGTTTGTCCAGTTCTTCACCTTTCCCAATGAATGCAATCTGATGGCAAATAAGAAAAAACTATGATTAGTGTATGGGTGAGTGTTTGCATGTAAAAAAAGAAATAAAAAATGATAATAAGCTGTGAGAGCTAAAAACATCATACACGTGTACTTATATTTAACAATAATCTAAATGATTATTGTAGCAGGCCAAATATATTCCAACAGTGTATTATGAAATATGAAATTTAAAATAATAATAATGATATCAAATAATAATAGAAACCTTTGTGTGTATGTGTTTGATGGCGCTGATGCATTGCCATTTCTCTATCCAGACCTAGACCTCATCAATAACCAGTCTATGATATCCTGATGCATGAGTTTGGTAACAATACAATTTGTGTTTGGATGAATGCTTGATGTATTTTAAGAGGTTACTAAAAATTATAATTAAAGGTTTGTGTATTGGCCCCTGTTGGCCCCTGTTGGTCAAAAAGTGAAAGTTGCTAAGCAACCGCTGTCTATAGGAGACATGGTATTATGTAACTGATTCTTGACGTCTTTCAAACAGTTTTTACGCAAGGTTTGGGAATATCTATAGAGCTATAAATATTTATCAAGCAAGCCCATATATAGATGATGCCACAGTTTGTTTATCTGTTTGTTCTTAAGTAGCCTACTTCTAAAGCATACCAAAAATGTTATTTTATTCGTTCAAAAATGTGTTTGAGGTATTTTAGAGTCAAACCTTTCCCTCCGTATCCACACCCAGAAGCGCATCTTCCAGGATCTGCAGCGCTGTCTGCTCGGTCGCGTGGACAAATGTCCCCCTGTAGATGTGCGCAATGGCCGTGGAGGGTCTGTTAGAGTTTGCCATCCCTTGACCAGATCAAGTCGGAGTCGAGCAGTCGAACCTACAGCAGCAAAAGCACACCGCGGTTTTGTCCTCTGGGGGCTGTGATCACCATGACGCACAGGGACGCACGGATCCACCTGACTAAACAGATAATCTGCAGCCAATGAGGGCGCGGGGAAATACTGGGTGTGTGTTGGAGTTTTGTAGGGGTGTCAAATTAGGTAAGTAGCCTACTCATCGAATCTGCACAGGTCAGCAGTTTATTTGAAGAAAGTGTTTCCAGGTTTTGCTTTTGTTTTACATTTGATGTTTATATGCCAATGAAACAGCTGGGCAGTTGGGAGTGAACCTTTGAACTGTGTCCTTTTAATAATTAATCACAGTGACCAATTAGCCTAAATTACGTGCCAGTCAAGGTGCTAATATGGTGAGTAATATGAGTAGGGTCAATTTCAAGTGGAACTGTGAGTTCTTCAGTGCGCAGCAACTTGGCAAATTTACATCTTGTAAATTGTGGACGAGCAGAAAGCCTGCGAGCGCAAAATGAAATCGGATCCAAGGAATTAGAGGTTCTAGTGGAAGAGGTTAACAAACATATTGAGTTACAGCAAAAAAAAAAAAAAAAACACAAATTGACTGCTGTCACTGTGATGAGGAGTAGAGGGTGGCATAATGACAGAATACGCACAGGGCGGATTTTTTCCACCCGTGTTCACATATATTCTCCCATATAGCATTTTTTTCAAGTAATATTTCTTTGCTATAACTCAATATATTTGTTAACCTCTTCACTAGAACTTTCATTCTGCTCGTCCAAACTCTCCATTAAGACATGCACAACCCTCATTTAAATACTGCTGTCTGCATCCTGTTGCACTTGTTTTCATTTACGCATTTTTTCTTAGTAGATCACAAATGTCCAAAATGAGCTCCACGAAATGAATGAACACTTCCTCTTGTGAATGAACTTGAGTTTTCAAATAACCTCAATTTCGCAAACATTGCCTCAAATATGACACATCTTATGATGACTGCCAGTCACAAGGTACATTCCTGGATGGTGTTCTTGTTTAGTTGATACTTGTTCCTCCTTGTCAGTGAAGTGGTTTCATGTTTGGCATAGGTTGCCATGGTTTCTGAGACTTTTCTTTTTGACCCAATTGGCTGTTTGACATCACTTTGCATTAATAACAAGGTAAGCATGGAGGGATCTCCTAGTAATAACTGTATAATAATGGAGACATTGCAGAGGTAAGTAATATATTGATAATAACACTGAGAATAACTTGCCATATGTTGGTGACAATGGAGCAAACACATCTTAACCTTTACACACTGTTCATATTCTGACTCATAATTAGTCAATTCACATTAATAAATTCCCCTTCAGTCATCAATTAATGTTTGATTAATCATTCAAAATCACTATCTTATAGTCCAGGAGAACATTTGAACACATTTGAATGCTGATTTTTGATTTAAAAAAAATAAATAAACACAAGTCACATTTGTACATTCACACATATAAAAATGTGTATTAGCTGCACAAAAATGAAAAAAAAAAAATATACATTTTATTTGAATTTGTGTATATTGTCGGTCACATTAGGAAAAGTCCAGCTAAAAGAAACGTTCATATGGTGTTTTTACAGCTGTCAAATGTAAAAATGGGTCAAATTTTACCCTAAACAATATGTAAGGATTAAGGTAACATTAGGGCCGGATACTGTGGGCACAGTATAGTAGATTAATAAATCAGGTAATATCTTCACACACCACAAATAGTGTCATCATTCCATCAGTCTTTTTTCATTTTCAAAATATTACTTTAAACACTCTAATTTACCTTGAAAGCTGTCTGCTAACCACAAATTAGAGCTGAAAAATACACAACTACCAAGTTCTCCTTAATTTCCTTTGTTCACCCTGATTATTTTTTACATGACAATTATTTTTCCATATTTAGCATCCAACCAAGTTCCCACCTCCCTTAAACAGTTCCAATACAAACTGAGCACTATAACCTTCATGATTGTCCAATTTATTGCAGTACTGTTGTATGAGACTGCATTAGACGGATGCTTAAATGAACTGACAACTGAATGTTAGTTTATTGTTGGTGTGACAATGTCATTAATGTAGCAAACACCAACAGTCTTTGTTGTTATTACTCCAGACAACAGGTTGAATGGGTATCTGGATCATTTTGACTCAAAGTTACCTGTATATTTCAGTGAACTTGTTTGAAACTTAAGGGATTTCCTCAAATGTGAGGCATGTGGGTGTTACACCAGACACTAAATAAAAGTGCACACACTGACCTCTATAATGAATCCATTCATAGTATGTCGTGATGAGGAAGTAAGGACTGAAATATTGCAACAATATTTTAAATGTATCAACCACATGATGAATGACAACACATACTCATTTTGGGTGACACCAGCACAGGAATGGCAGGAAGTGTTGAGCGTGGCTCAATAATAAAGGAGAACTTCGACACATATCGGCCCTAACCCCCTCAAAAAAAAAAAAAAAAAAAAGGTTTGCTGGCAGATTTTCAATGAACTTTCTAATCTTGGGGCTTCCGTAACAATCAGAACTAAGCCCATATCCCATATTTGATGAACATTGTCTGGAAATGACTTCACAGCACACTTGCTAAATTTACACACCATTTTTAATATTAAGGAGGGAATTCCAAAGAAAATCAGTTGATATTTTCAGTGAATTTAATCCTGCTTAATTGAGAAGCAATGATACATTTTTAAAAAAAAAAGTCTGGTTGAGGGATAGGCCCAAAACAGTGATATTCTGATATTCTAACACACTCTAAATATCAGGAAATGTCATACCACAATAAAAATGATGTATAAACGGCTTCTCCGTGTGTCTCCCAGTAATATGCAGGTGCTTCTCAGATCAGGGACAGCAAACTATAAAGAAAAAATACTGGAGCACACCGATTTATGCAGCCATTAACAGTTGATACAAACAAATGTTTTGACACAACTGTCTTCAGAGTAAAAAACAGTGTGAAGGTTTTTATTATAGTACTTTCAAATACTGAATATATATGTATCTACCTGGTACTGCTTGTAAACAGGCTGGAGAATGTATGGTATATTATACAGCCTATTCATCTCATTTTGCAGGTCTTTTAATGCACACCATCTCAAATAAATGTACAATCATTCATAAGCTTTCTGAATCATCTGGGATCTTTTATCTTCTCAACTGATGTTGACATTAATTTATAGTTCAGGTTATGCAACAAACCAGCAACACTGTTCATTTGCTTTAGTTCATTTGAGAATGGTCACACCACAAACCACATACTGTAGATATGAAAACTTCTTCTGTGTATACAGTATGTAAAAACAAGTTCACCTGGCACTTTTTCTCTGTCTTTAGGCTTTAATGTTAACTTGGGAGACATCTGGAAGTGCGGCAGACTTGTTCTTCTGTGTCTTCTTTGGTCCTGAGTCACTGTGAAAGTCTTCAACATCATCTTCATCATCGTCTCCGAAGTCACTACAGTCATCAACATCATAATCGTCATCACTGTCCATGTCATCTGCGTCCTTCTTTCCTCGTCTGCAACCTTTCTTTTTCTGTTCTTCATCCTCTTCGTTCTCTGTCTTATCCAGATGTGAGTTAACTCTGTGCAGTGACATAAAAACAACATGAATTGGTGTCACCTGCTGTCTATTTTATACTTATTATGTTCTGTCATCTTGTCAGCAAGCAGATAAAGTAAATGATGGATGGGATACAATATGTGAGAGAGGAATTAAATCTAGATGTAAAGACTGAAAGTAAAATGCTGCCAATTGATCTGGTCAAATTTTTTATTTATTTTTTTAAAATTCTAATGTGTCTAATGTCCACAAGATGGCAGACTTGCCATAAAATCACCTGTGTGTACTGGTCAGTCAGAAAAATGTCAATCTTTTTTTCTATTAACCTCATAATTAAAAATATTTCCACCCAGCCTCAAGCAAATCAACACAAGAACCAATTATTTAATTCATAAACAATAAGAAGACCAGAATGGCCACACTAAGCAGAGACATATTTCGGAAGCAGTAAGCAGAAAATATGAAAATGTATGCAAGATGAGAACAACAAAATGACTCAACATTAATATGCACACATCCATTTTTAAATGATACAGCAGCACTTACGGAATAACAATGTCCTCCTTCTTCCCACACTTGCAGCAGACGTCAAGCTGAAGAGCACAGGGCTTACATATGATGTGATATGCATCCTTCACACTCTTCTGAAAACACTTGACGCTGAAATAAGAAAGCACACATCAGTTTGCATACCTGAAACAAACTACAAACAGGCATCCCTTTGTCGTTTGAGAAAGACTCACAGAAAAAGATTGTTCAGGCAACTTCCCATTCACTTGAATGAGGCCATGTGTCCAAACGTTTGACTGGTACAGTATGTGGCAGCGTAATTCATCCATGAGTCTGGTTTAAATTTCAACTGGCTTCTTTTAGTCAAAGGTTGCTTCTCTTTTGCATTTTCAAACTACAATTTAACATTTCCAATGTATTATACCTGATGAGCAGCTTAATGTAATAAGTGTATGATGATATAAAAGGGAACAGAAGAAAATAACGGCTGTTGTGAACGTGTATCTTGCTTAAATGAATGAATATACTAGTTTATTAGCATAATTATAATCTACAGTGATTTTGCTTTGATTATTATTTGCCAGTAAGTTTAGCAGCAATTACTTTCTTCTTTACTGTTACAGATCTAATGAGTGGGGATATAGACAACATCATTTTGTATGACCATATACCTAAATATCTATATTTCGACAATATTATACACAACTATTGGTGCTTCTACAAAATGTTTACACACACACACACACACACACACACACACACACACACACACACACACACACACACTTATGCCATATCACGATAATAAAATATTCAAAATCTAAGACGATATCTAGTCTCATATCATGATATTGATATGTTATCAAAATATGACCAGAAATGAAACTGTAGATGCAATTAACTAATTAATATTAACGCTGGTGTACTCACCATTTTTTAGGCTGTGTTAGTGTCTTGTATTTGTTGTACTTGACTCTCCATTCGAGCACTTCTTTGCAGCGTTGACAGAGACCATCGTGGATCTTCGACTTTGCCTTCTACAATTGAGATCACATGAGCAGATACATGATGATACATAAAACATGTTGTGGCAGGATGGCTACGGACAGAAAAAAAGCTCACTATTAAGTGTGTGAAATATATAATTCAACGTTACTGTGTCGCTTAGTTGAGCTGTGTGCCTCAACAAACTGCCACATCACATCCAGTGAGTTTACGCACCTTTACTTGCACAGTCGCTCCGTACTTGTCGTTTCTGTAGGCGAAGGTGTTTTGATGCTTCTGCTGTCGCGACCGTGATACATTTCCTTTCTGTGAACTCATCTTATTTACTAATTTCTAGTTACACATGTTACACAAGTAGAAAACACGAACAACCATGCCAGATGAAGCGTGTAAGCCGGAAAGAGATGCCACGTCATTGAGGTCAAAACATACACCTTCCGCTTTTCTCAAAGGTGGTTAAAGTAATTAAAATAAAAACACTTAGTAATAATAAAAACGTTTCTAATAATTTTGCTAAAAATCACGTAATATGCACACTGCTTTACATGAACAAATACGTTAGATAAAATATTTGTCAATTACGTCAACGCTCACCTTGATCGGCGCCTATTGGATCGCTGTCATGAAATAGTAATCTATGATTGGTTGCCCTATACGTCAATCAAAGCCAGCATTATAATTCGCTTTTGACAGGGACCGCCCATTAATATACAGTCGCTGTACGATTGGCTGGCTCGTTTTAGCAGCTTCTTTGCTATTGGTCCGTAGAGCGGCCAATCACCGCTTGTCCTTCCGCAGAAGCAGAGATAACAAGCAGAGTGATATTTTCACAACGAAAGCGGTGATGTTTCAAAGACAGAAAGAAACCGCTGTGATCGCTATTGGTAAGCCAACACGGACGTGAGACGAGAATTTATTTTATTTTAGACCTTTATCAAATGTATCCATGTTGCTATATAGATTTAAACGTTTTGAATGAGTCCACCTCGTTATTATTCAGGACCATATGCTGAGAAAACCGAGCGGAGGAAAACGAAACGACAGTTTGAGGAGCTGTCTGGACCCGGAGGACGAAGCGGTTAGCCTTATAGTAACTCACAGCTGTGCTGCCAAGAAGGATACACACACTCAAAGTGGCATCGCCAAGGAAGAGCACACGGAACAGAAGATAATCTGGCCGAGGATAACCTTGTGAATCTCCTGGCGTCGAGAAGGAGATAAGTTAGTTGGCTTGGTGAGAAGACAACTACGGCGACGTTGGCCAATACTGTCGCCTCAAAATAGAAAAAAAACCCAAAACAAACGTCCAGTCACCATCCAGGTAATGTTTCACAACTGTTTTCCGCTCTGTTTTCATTAATAAAAAAGAAGCATACTCTGATGTTGAGTATTGCTGGCTAATTAGCTCAATACACTAAGCAAAAAACAGTCCAGCCACTGAAAATGAAACCCTAACAAACTAGCTCTGAATCAATATGATCTCACTAAATAAACAGCAGACTTCACCACCATTTTATAGTAAATCTATGCGTGGCACCATTCTTTCTCCCTGGCTGGGAGATTACAGACTATTTGGGGAATATGGAAGCAAATGCATGTATTTTGTTGCTCTCTGGGATACGACAGCACCCTGCTGAAGTAGTATTCATAGATTACAAGTGACTATAAAAAGCAGCCACCCTTAGTCATTTCAGGTACACCCAGTTAATTACATAAGTGGCATACAGGTAATTAAGCTGAACTGAAATCACCTGTGTCTAATCAAGATGTGACAAGTAGTTTATTATATCTGTGTTAGTTTAAAAGCTGTTCTGGCAGTTTATTTCACCTATCATAAACATAATGGACCACTCTATAAAAATCCATTATAAAGTTGAAAAATACCACTCAGGGGATTGATACACAAGAACATTTTTAAGGCTCTGAATATCTATCAAAGTATGGACAATGGAAAGATGGAGGCAGCTGTAAGTCTGCTAAAGGTAGTTAAAAATGTGCATGATTATTGGGAAGGGAGGCTACCAGGAGGTCTGTGGCAACCCTGTGTCTCCTTCAGAGTTAACAGTTTTATAGATAAGATCAGAGCCAGGCAACAGTTATCATTAGTAAAGGAGAAAACCAGCGTTGGACAAAACTCACGTGATAGTTGGATTAGTGTAATGCATGTGAAAGTGGAAAACAGCTCTATAGTCTAATGAGACTGAACATTTTGCTTTCAGGTATAAGCCAAACATCCCACTTTATGGCAGCCCCATGCTGTTACAATGCTTTTCTGCAGCAGCACCCAGAAAGCTTTTAGAGTGTAAAATGCAGGTATAGAGAGAAAAAAGCAAATCTGGGACAACAACTCTCTAACATTAAACCAATCCTGCAAAGAATGCCTTCAAACAGTCCTGGAGTGGCCAAGTCCAGCCCCTCAATCTAATCAAGAGTCTGTGGAAGGATTTAAAATGAGCTGCAGATCCCATGAAACTTGTCCGAGCTTCAGCAGATTAGTGATTGCGAAAAGGTGCTTTGCATGGATGTATGACAGTGGGAAATATAGTCTACAGCATATTGTTGTAATATGACACAATGATCCCTTTCTCCCTATTCAAAAAGGCATGTGTACTTACGCCAGGTCACATTACAAAGTGGCTGCCAAAGAAAAAAGTGCTGACAATATGATGAATGACAATGAATTATTATATTCCTGGAGGACATTTTATCATGTTGACCCATCAGTTTTGGTGTTGACAACTTTAGTACTGGCTGCTTCAATCTAAAGACACCTGGAATATCTAAAGGGTAGCCTTAGGTGGGGGTCCAGACCAAGGTAGTAGAGGGAAACCCTTTTAAGTCAATACTGTCCGAGTGGTTGTGAAGCCTTGAGGCAGACGGAGAACAAACATTCATCAGGGTCAGGGCTATATATCGTTTTTATAATCCTGGCTGGACAGGGCCATGTGTTGTAGAGAGGGGAATTGAAAGTGCTTTTACAAAAGACAGCAGCCTGGATTTTGTCCGCAGTCCCAGAAAACCCCCTTGTTTTTTACTTTACAAAGACAAGTGTTGGTGTGCTTAGGGAGAGCATCATTCAAGAGTGCTGTGCCACAAATCTGCTCTTGTGGTGTTTTCAGCCTGCTGTGGCAAATTTGTGTTTTATTTGTTTTAGAGAGCCCAGATGCTCTTCTTTGAAAAGGTCATTTCTGTTCTTTCTCTTACTCTTAGCTCTCAAAGGCAATATCTACATTTATGACATGTATTTATGTTTCTGTTTTAACAATTCTCGCTCTCTTGTCACAGCGTTTTAAGGATGAACCACTTGTCCCTCAGCGAGCTATGTTGCCTGTTCTGCTGTCCACCGTGCCCCAGCAAGATAGCCTCCAAGCTGGCCTTCCTGCCCCCCGAGCCCACCTACAGCCTCATGTGTGACGAAAGCGGCGGCCGATGGACGCTGCACCTCTCAGATCGTGCCGACTGGCAGTACTCGGCCCGCGAGAAGGACGCCATCGAGTGTTTCATGACACGCACCTCGAGAGGGAACCGGATTGCCTGCATGTTTGTCCGCTGCTCACCCAGCGCCCGTTACACACTATTGTTCTCCCACGGAAACGCAGTGGACTTGGGCCAGATGAGCAGCTTTTACATTGGCCTGGGTTCACGGATCAACTGCAACGTCTTCTCCTACGACTACTCGGGTTACGGGGCCAGTTCTGGGAAGCCATCAGAGAAGAACCTTTACGCTGATGTTGACGCTGCCTGGCAGGCACTCCGGTCACGGTAAGATGATGGATGGATGGAGGGGAGATAAGAGAGCTTGTACACAGATGTTGCCAAAGACTATAGAGGAAGGATGGAGTGATTGATCAGTGGTGATACATGCACTGATATTCGAGTAACTGAAAAGCACATACACTATAATATTGATTTATATTGGAGTGGAGATATGAGCCTCATAAGTGTAGTTCCCCTCTGTGAGGCACTTAAGGACAGCAGAAATACTTGAAGTAAAATAAAATGTCAATAGTAATTTAGTTCAGGCTTGAAAAAAGACGAAGATTGATGAACTGAATTAAGGACATCAAATACATTGCAGGATTTTAGTTTTTATGCAGTCAATTGTTAAAATCCAGAGCTCTTGGGGAAGCAGAAGCAACACAACACAGATGGGTGAAATAAAAGTTGTGAAAACCTTCTCGAACAATGTGTTACAATAATGTCAGTAGTTACGCAGGGTAGCAGGTTAACTTAGCGTGTTGTATTTTTCTCCGTACATCTTATAAGCCAAAAATTAAGCTATCAGCTGTATAAACAGTGAGTAAAGATTCATATTGATAGCAACTCTCTGTTTGTATCATTCTGGTTGACAGTTTTGCATTGGTAGCCAGAGATGATGTTATGAATAAAAACAACGGGCAAGCCTACTTGTTTTTTCAAGCTGTGCATGTCTACAGCTATGAGGGCGTCTCACTTTGTGCTGAATTAAATGGGGACAGCTGAAATAAAAGCAGATGTGAAACAACGTCAGAAGAAACCGCTCTGATTTGACTGTTGGAATGCAGAAAAGGCAGCAACGTAGGTGAACGTAAATCAGAGACGCAAAGAAACAAGAAAAGTTAGAGTGAGAGTAAGAAGACCATATGAAGAGTGAACAGAAGGAGCTGGGTGGAGGCATGAATAGATTGGATCTGATTTAAAATCATGGGTGGATATGATATGACGAAGAATGGTAGTTTAGTAGGCAAGACATGATGTTCCTGTGGGCGTTAACAGGGAGCGTTGTTTCTAGGACTGTGCTGGCCGAACATACGTAGGCGTGAGTGGGTGCTCCGCTGAATATCATTGCTCTACAGGCTATGAATAGACTGAATATCAGTTTACGGATATATTTATCGACCAGTATTCAACTTCTGCTGATTGGCAATCGATGTCTGTGATTTATGAGCTGATAAACCGTCAAATCACTGCAGTATTTAGTTTATTAGCTATTAGCTATTAAGAGCTTCAGTTTGGTGGTGTCAGCATTAGTCTGTATTATGGGAATGTAATGACAATGAAACAAGCACATTTGTCAGTGATTAGACATTGCACACTGTCTAAAGGAATGTGCTGTTGAATTTATTTTAATTCATGTCATTTAAATAAAAAAAAGACTTTCAGTAAACTCTTTTTCTTGTTCCATGATACAAAAAAGTCTGACTAGAAAACAGTATGGACGGATAGATGTTGCTACTTTGAAAATAAATGTTGACTAAGAAGAAATGTTCACTAGTCTGTCCAACCCTATCTCCCTCACTTCCTTCCATACATGTATCACAACCTCTGCTGTATTGACTTCCACAATCTCGTCATCTCCTTCTATTGTCCTTTGTAACTCTTGCCTCCTTCTAATTTTATTTCTGGTTTGCCAGAGGGGCCTCTGTAGTGGGGTACCACAAACCTTTAATACATTCACATACAGCACTGTGCAAAGGCACTTTTTAGATTCTTACCCACGATGTAGTGTCATCAGGGAGGCATCCAAAATGTATTCTGCAGCATGACAACGACACCAAACACACAGCCAGACTCACACAGCGATAAGAATAATAAGGGGTCCTGCAATACATTATATGCCCCCCTGATCTCAACATCAAGTCTGCCTGGGATTACATGAAAAGCAGCTCGTAATGAGCCCAAATCCATTGAAGAACTGTGGAAAATGATCCAAGATGCTTAAACCACTTACTTGCCATGAACCTTGTTGTTGTTTAAAAAAGAAAAAATGGATACATTTAATTCATTATGTTAGAAAGCATCCTCACTTTTAGTGCATTACATTTTTACACAGTATTTGTTTTGAGAAACTACTGTGTCCATCATGTTTGTGCCTTTTTGTTTATGTGGATGAGGGGAAAATAAAAGTTCATCTAGCAGGCCTGGTTGATTTTGTATATTTCCTGCTGGAAGACAAACAAACGAATGAAAAGAGGCGAGGGGGAGAGGGGCGATATCTGCTGAAGGAAAACTAAAAAGGCTGGACAGGAAGAGCCAAAGCACAGTGAATCAATCACAAAGAGAAGTAGGCTTGTAGTGTGTGGAGTGCTCCTACTGTGTCAGCGCTGATGTGGGTGTATGCTCTCTCTGTGGTAAATGCAAGAGATTTAATAGTGTTTGATAGAGAACATTGGTGGGCCCACTGTGTCCGTACCATTTCCAGTTTATAGGATAAACCAAGTGGTCTTCTTTAAATAAGGAAACTGGCAAGTTAAACAGGAAACTCTTGATCATAAAGGTTCTGCATACAGGAAATAGGCCACTGCTGTGAAGAAGAACCTGCTTTTCCTGTGGCCAGACATGGATTACATGTGTTTGTGTGTAGGAGCTACCAGCGCATTCCTTTGCTTACATGTTTAAATCTTAAAGTGTTTTTAATGTATTCTTCACTACCATGCTGCCACACAAACAGTTTTGTCAAAGCTTCAGTCAGTTAGTTGTTGGATCTGAAAGGACAACAGACCAAAGCATATGACAGGCCTTCAGGACAGTATGAAACACTTCTCCTTTTTTCTTTTTCTTTTTACATGTCAACACACTTCTCTCAAAAGCCAGTGTGTGTGTTTGGCTGCTGTGTTCTGCTCTTGATATTTCCTCCTTTTTTTTTTTTTTTTTTAATTCTACTGTCCCAGCCTACTTTTTTTTTTTTTTTAAACTTTAGATACACCAAGGACTCTCCCGTGCCCACATAATCGTGACCACAAGCATAGAAAATGAGTGTTGAAATCTCATTTAATCTGAGCAGAGCAGATGTACGCTTTATCAAATTATGCTCAGTGATTCGTGTTTGTGGGGCAGGTGATTGTTACGGCAAATGCAAAACCCAACTGTCAGCTGTTTTTAATGTTCACTCAGGCATACAGTCTTGATACATTTTTGCATTGAGTGTTAGAGACGAGCTCCCCCGACTGACATCTTATCTCCCTCTGTGTTTTAGTTCTTATTAGTCTGGATAAGTGAAATATGAATAGCAGCACTAAGATCATAGTCCAGCTGCGTATTGACACGACCTAATTTGCCTAGGTCAACTAAACCTTTAAAACGGAAACCCTTGTGTTTATAGTAGCTACAACAAGCACTTATACTTCTGTTGATGTTAATCAGCTGTTTATTAAAGAGCAGAGCAGGTATCGGCCCTACATTAGTCACAGGCTCTGCCTTATATGACTTTGTAGATTAATGATCAGATGAGGCGATTCCAGGAACCAGGAAATGCCTTGATATTGAAGACGCCTCAACTTCTGTGCATGATGTATGTCCCGTGCCTTCTAGTTTCATGGTTAATGGCCCCTCAGCAGAGTTAGACTGAGTTCCCTCTGGCTGTCACAGTAAATATGTTGTTATTTCTCTGCGATGCCTTGTTATGTGTACAGACATCTATCAGTCTTAATGTTCAGGATCAGGTCATGACATACTGAGGCAGGGTTTCTCTATATTATTCATCTCTGCAAAGTCAATTTATGTGTGATTCAAGTCTGAATCTCAGCCTGCGGTGAAGTTTACTCTTTACATGTCTGTCTCAATAATAGTGAAAGGGGATCCCAAAAGAAAACTGCTTGTTAGACTGTAACTCTACAGAAAACCATGCATTTGGAGATGTAAGACGCCATAAAATAGACAGACTGTCATAGGGGTGGAAAAAGGACTTGCAGAAACATTATGTAATGATGTGCTTTTATGGCACTCAAGGCAGTATCGAGATGATGGGGCTAGGCACAGGAACATCCTTCTCTGGACATTTTATTTATCCTACTCGAACCCAAAAAAAGAAAATGATAAAAACTAGGAACATGAGTTTGTTCTCAAAGTCCATTTTGCATGATTTATTTTGGTCTAATCAAATGATGAATGTAAATGTAAAATTTGTGGTTGGGATACGTCAATCACCAGTAACAGTCTCTCTTTCCTTTGTTTGCCATGTCTGTGCCTCTTCATCTTACTCTCCATTATATACCATGTTAATATCCCTGCTGTCAACAATAACTTCTTATGTTTGACCACTCATCCGTCTTGTTTAGTTGATGATACGCTGCTAAAACCTCCAAACACCTGAGATAATATCAACTCAACAAGTTCTGAGTTTTGTACTCGACATGTGCTACAACTCCTCACACAAAGAAAATGAAATGATAGCAGTTATTAAGGATGTTTCATCAACCATTGAGGGATAATTGACAACATTTTGAAAAGGTATAACGAGTTCAAAGGATTTATTAACAGAAAATGTAAAAGAAATCTCATTAACTCTAATATTTAGCTTCTTTCCACACGACTTCTTTTTGTTTAATCCTTTAGTTCGTAGCCTACACAGCTTAGTAAAAATAAAGTCCCTCGTATCATATATTATCTGCCTTCTTAACTCAGCTGTCTGTGCCAAATTTTTAATTGACTGTCTGTGTGATAGAGGGAGCAGCCTTTTGACCTAGATGAACATGAATCAACTAGATTGTATTTATCACATCAAAAGGCCTCTCTGCATGGCCTCGAATTAGTCGGCAGCCTACATCCCTCATGCGAGTCTCTCATGTTAGATCAGACGCACAGCCTGAAGAAGAGAGTTGCCCTCATCTCTCTCTCTCTCTCTCTGTGCTTGTACTGCTGTCTCTGTCTCTCTCTATTTTTCTTTCTGATTATTTGACATTTTGAGCACACCAGATCCAGTCTTTTTTCTGCTTCTGTTGTCTGATTCAGCAGTCATCAATTTCACCCACTCTTGAGCGTTGACCCACTTGTTGTGTAGGTTGCTTTCACGTTACTCCACAGTCATATGACAGCAGGCAACCACCTGTTTGCTGACAATTTAACCAGAGCTGTTCAGGCAGACACACACACACACACACACACACACACACACACTCTCCTCCTGTGTGCTTTTGTTCAGTCACGGCGGATGAGGCACTCCCTCCACCTGAGCAGGGGGTGAGTCAGATGATTCACTAATTGTGAGTCAGCATATGGTACTACGAATTGCACATACTAACAGGGGGAGATGTCAGGTGTGTGTTATTCTTCAACAGATTGGCACCGTATCATTTGCTTTGCCCTCTGAGATGGAGGCGGGCCAGCAGTCAATCCTGCTAGTCTAATATTGAGCGGTAGCCTAGCAACTGATTTCCAATGAGCTTCCAGGCCGAGGTCTTGCCACACTGTGGCTAGTAAAAACGAAAGGGTAAAACTCACATCCTGTTCAATCCTCATTGATCCAAATCAAGATGCCATCCTTCATCTCCAATGTTCAATAATGAGGAGAAATTATCTCAAACGTGGACAATCAATCTTCTTCTATATGAACTGTGTACTTTACTGGAAATGTCAGTGGCAGTTTGACTGATTGAGCCTGTGGATAAAGGCTGCAGTGTCTGTTGGGTGGAGTGCGATCGCTCACCTGACTGTCCTCTTTAGCACAGAACAACAGGAACAGAGCTCAGTACTGACACTTACAGATTATATACTTCTTGTACCTTAATATTAAATTCACACTTACTCGCTCTTTAAAATGTGTTTAAGCATTCAGTAACAAACAGAGTCTTATTTATCTTCAAATCGTAATAGACAGGACAGAGAGAAATGAGTGAAATGGCTCTAAGCAGAATAACAGTGCGCTGAAGGCTTCACTTCAGGATCCCCCGCTGTAGTGCAGATGGCACACTAATCTGTGAAAAATTCCCGTACATATGTTCAGGATATCCTAAAATATCTATTTAGTCATAGCAAGCGCTATGGGATGCGAATATTTTTGGTCTTCAGGGAGCAAGAGGTGGGCAGCCAAGAGGAGCGAGAGACAGAATAGGGGGACGAGGGAGGATGTGATGCATAATAGATTGGATTTGTGTCAGGAGAGTACATTGATGAAGGTTTTGGGGGAGGGGTGTAACCACGGAGCATGGCTGGCAATGGTTCAGTGAGGTCGATTCAAGCTGAGATGCAATGGAGCAAATTGTAGGCTTGTGGTAGCTGGTCCATGGAGGGTGAGGGGCTGGGGGTGCATCTTGTGTGTAGATGGGTTTGCTCGTAGTGCAGCTGTAGAGTTGTCCTCCTCTTTGCGTGGCTTTCCCTGGATGTGTGAGGAAAAAGGTGCCAAGAGAACACGGCGAGTTAGTGCTTAGAGTAAAGTTGCCGTAAGTGGAAGGGCACAAGTTCAAGCCTGGGATTATTCATCGAGTATCTATGTGTGCCCTCGAGCTAAACACTCGCACTCGCCCAGTCGCTCTGGATAACAACAGCAGTTGCGTGTTGTAAAACAGGCGTGCCAAAGTGAGTGTGGGGAAAGCTTCGCTGCTCTCACCACCTAATATCCAGTCACCTGATGGATCAGTCCGTCAAATGGTTTCAATTTACTCTCCCTGCATAGGCTTCACATTGTTGTGACGTCCAAGTGTTTATGTGTGTAAGGATTGGTCGGGCTTTAGTGGCCTGATATGGCAAAGAACATTGACTAGATAAGCATGAGTTAAAGTTGATAACCGATAACGTTACACTCAATGGCCACACTGAAAAAAATGTTCATAACAGTAAACATGTGACTGTCTGTGGGATCAAGAGTTCAAACCTTTGACTTTTGTTAGCAGGTGACAGCTAGAGGCATTACAGCGCTCTGTTGATCAAATTAAACCCTCCGAATGTATAATGATCAAATGCTGCCTGTGAGCAGTAAAAGGAAAGCAAACGACCAAACAGCCCCCTCACCAAGCTTTCATCTCTCCTGGGAGAAATTAATATTGAATATCTATGAAATATAAATCAACACATTTTCAGTCATCTCTCAGACTGCTTTACTTGTTCTTTTCCTTGTCTGTCTTCCTCTCAGCAGAGTTCATTGCTCCCAGCAGTGGAAGGTCAGATGGATTTTATTGAAAGTCGACTGTTCTTTAACTCAGTCAGCACCTCACTCACATGTTGCTGTTTCCGTCTTTTAAACGTTGATATCCACACTTCACTTCACTAAACCTCCTGAAGCCAAAAACATATAAAAGTAGGATTGAAATAATCTACTCATCTTCAGGGAAATGGATTATTGTTGAAATGTAGGGTGTTCACCTCTCTCTACCCTTTTTCTAGATGCTTTTGAGGATCTAAAGACTGAACTGGGCTGAAATGAATTCTGCATTTACATCAATCAGGCTTTTTTATTGCAGCTTTTGAAATTAGTTTTTTTTTAAATTTGCAAATAAAATGTTTTTGGGGAGTTTTTCTAAACTGTTATGCCACACCAGAATTGACAGTGACCCTTTTGAAACTTTCTTCTGGCCTCAGCTTCTCTGTTCTTTATCTCCCTTCAACAGCTACTTTATGGAGATAAGCTTTCAGCTCATGAATTGTGTGTATTATATGAAGCCAACCTTGAGAGTTAATGTTGCTGTTAACATGACATCACCTAGAAGTTGGCAGGAACACTTTCCCATGCCGTGCCAGTATTTTCACCCCTATTTATACTCTGTGAAGGCCAGCTGACACACTAACAGTAAACAGTTCTTATATTCCTGCTAATGACAGTCTGCCAGCGAGACTATCTGTGTACATTGCCATGCTCCGTCTGAAGCCGATATGCCTGCGTTCATGTTAAGTCTATTGCCCTTTATGGCAGCATGCCTACATTACTGCAGGGTGTATCTCAGCAAAGGTTGTGTGTGTTGTTCGTTATTACAATAAACCATCTCAATGCAGTAGGGAGGTGTCAGACTCTGTGTGCTCATGTATTGTTCATTACTGTATATTATAACACTGCTGTGGCAGAGACCGTAATGTTCCTAATTTTAATAATGGAGTGTACAGAGATTTTGTCAGGCCAGTTATAGCTGTTAACTATGGACGATCCAGCAGTGCAAGGGTACAGACAGTGATGCAGTGTTCTCAGACTAGGTTTCAGGTCGTCAGCTGACTAGCTGCTTGCTAGAGTGGGTCACGTTCTCTATAATCAGCTGTGGAATTTTCTTCCCTTTTGATTCCTCTCTCTCCATTTCTCCCACACTCTCAGTGCAGTATCAGTGTCTCTTTTGCTCTGTTTCTTCTCATTTTTCCCTTGCTCCCCTCCTCCCTTTGGAGTCACAGGACTACAGTGGGGGTCTTCTGTTAGACTGCTTTGAAAAGCAAGAACCTAGCCCGTATCACATCTTTGTGCTTGTTTCAGGAAGCCGCACAATCACTGAGTCATTGCCGCACAACACTTCATCTGATGTCTCAGATAGCACACAGGTGTGTGTTTGCTTATGGAGAAGCATGTAGAGGAAATGAGAGACTAATTGGCAGTGTGAGTGTAGTACAATGTTTTTGGGTAAAAAGCTGATATTACCTGGAGAATTAGGATTAAACCAAACAGCTGGTTTGTCCTATTCATATGAAAAACACGTCAAGAAAATCACATTTTAACCTTTCCACTTTCAATTTCGACAGCTGCTTTTTATCGTTATCAAAAGGCCAAACTTTGTGCCTGCTAGTGTCTGTTAGAGCACACACACAAATCATCCAAATATTTGTGGCTACTAGTAGCGTGAACACCCTGTTCCTGATCACCAGAAGTGTGATATTCACATATTCCATTTCCCTCCCTTAGGTATGGCATTCGGCCAGAGAACGTGATCGTCTACGGCCAGAGCATTGGCACTGTGCCCTCGGTGGACCTGGCTTCTCGCTATGAGAGTGCTGCAGTTGTCCTCCACTCCCCGCTCACCTCTGGCATGAGAGTGGCCTTCCCTGACACCAAAAAGACCTACTGCTTTGACGCCTTCCCAAAGTGAGTGGACTGTACAGACAGATGGCACGTGTGAAGGCCGAGCTAAATGTATCACATATTGCAACCACTGAAAGGCACCCAGCCTTCCTGCACTGATAATAAACACATGTAGTACACATGCCTTTTTAAATACAGCAATGTATGAATGCACCTGAATCAAGAAAAAAACATACACATACAAAAGCATGAAAAATTGCATCATTAATGTAGGTGCCAAATCAATTCATGAGTTTTTACTTGAGACACAGCTTAAAAAAAAAAAATCAATAGCTCCCTCTAGTGGAGTTCCTGGTGAATTTCAATTGGTGGGGTTTAAAATTGCAGTCATATATGGCGCTTTTCCACTACACCGTTCCAGCACGACTCGCCTCGGTTCTTTTTGCGTTTCCACTATGGAAAGTACCTGGTACCTGGTCCTTTTTTAGTACCTGCTCTGGTGAGGTTCCAAGCGAGCCAAGCCGGTACTAAAATGTGACGTCGACACAATGCTGGCCGCTGATTGGTAGTTGTCGCTGGAAGAGTCATGAGCCGTCCCACACAAGAATCAAACCCGGCATTTTTAAATACCGGCAGCAGCGTTACAACCATAGTTACAGCCATACGGCTCAATTTTCTTGCTTTGTGTGTGACAGAAAGCCACATACAGCAGCAAGTACACCACTGCCTCAATGTTCTCCATTGTTTATGTGTTTTGTGTCGCGTATAAAACGAAGTCACGGCAGTTTCGCGGAGCCGTGCTATGACGACCCCGCCCACGTTGAGTAGGTACTTTTTTGTAATGGAAAAGGAACCGTGCCGAGTCGAGGCGAGCCGAGGCGAGTCGTGCTGAAACTGTGTAGTGGAAAAGCGCCACTACTTTTCCTCCTTTGTCTTCATGTATTTACCTACATAACTCACCCTTTCTTTCTTTTCTCTAAAGCATTGACAAGATTTCAAAGGTGACGTCACCGGTGCTGGTGATCCACGGTACAGAAGACGAGGTCATCGACTTCTCTCATGGCCTGGCTCTGTACGAACGTTGCCAACGCCCCGTGGAGCCACTCTGGGTGGAGGGGGCCGGACACAATGACGTGGAGCTCTATGGACAGTACCTGGAGAGACTTAAACAGTTTGTTGCACATGAGCTGGTAAACTTATAGAGGAGTTGGGGGTAAAAAGGGGTGGAGAGGGAGGAAGAGAAGAAAGCATTGATATGTTAGGAGAGGGTGGATAAAGGACAGGTGGTACAGTTTTCGATCTTTTTCATGAAGTGATGCAAGTAGAAGTAGTATGTCTGTGTATTACTGAAGTTTTGGTGGCGGGATTCTCTCCATTATCACCTCTCCCCCCCTTGGAACTCCAGCTCACTCAGGCCCAGAGCCTGTCAGTACCGTCCACTCCACATGCTGCAGCTGTGAACTTAAAAAAACAAACACCCATCTTTTGGAAACCCATTTGTTTTGTTTTTGCTATTAGATTTTCTTCTTTTTTTTTTTTAATCATGTTGCACATTGCTGCAGTGTGTGAATGCAAGAGTACGTAGACACCATACCATGTGTACAACCTGTGTATGAGAGATTATGTCAGTGTGTATGTGTCATGTTTTTGCTGCCTTTTAAGAAGGACATGGTCCATGATTCTTAACGGGGACCTCTTAGTGGCCGATGAGGCTTTTGAGGTTCAGTGAAACAGCCTTGTTCTAATCTGGACTGGACCCAAGTGGACCAGATTCTCTCCAATCTAACTGAACTCCATCTGACTTTGAGGTCAGGTTTGGTCCTACACACTGCAGTCACCATCAATTTATTTTTTTGTTATTGTTTATTATATTTTTATATATTATACATTATATTTGCACGTATCAGCTGTCACTGAAGAACTGTACAAGACAAACTGACCTATTTTCTAGCTGTGCCAGTGTTGCCAAATGTTTAGTATAATATATTACAGAGACTCAAAAAGAAGTGTACTTTATACAGTTAACATACAGAAACATCTCCGAGCCTTTGTCAGATGTATTCAGTCTTTACTTCTTTGTTTAGTCTTAGAGTGGTACAATATGATGTTACAATGTGCAGGAATGTGATGCAAGATGGGCCTCAGTCAGCAGCTCATGTAGCCAGTTAAAAGGCTGAGGCTGTGTATCGTTGAGAAATTTAGTGTGTTGCCACAGAAAACATTTCCACAGTTCTTACTTCTGAGTTTACCTTAAACTGTGGTCACTTTAAGATCAGTATCACTATGCTGTTATCTATGAACTTGATGTTTTCAAGCAAACTCCCATAAATTCTTGAACAGTTTTATGGACAAAATATCAGACCCAACTCTGAAAATGTTCGCCTTGAAATAATAACTATTAAGAAGCCCAGTTTTGACAGTGTTATATCTGTCTTTTGGGTCTGAAGATATCGAGTTAAATAATTTACTATAGTTATTATTACAGATCTTGTTTATGTACCTGGATTAGATCTTTCTCGATGTATCTTTTTTTTATGATAAAAATGTAACTACTGTTTGTGCTCTGATCAAGACTTATACCACTAATGCCAATCACGACTGAACAGTGAACATGATAAACGCAGTCCGTGTTAATGTTTTTTTTAGTTCAGTAAGTTTAAAAAAATAAACATTTTATTTTGAGTTATTGAAAAACATCTTTGTTTTCTTTAGTATATTTGAGCTGAGAATGAATGGACACCAGGACAATGGGTTATGTTAGCATACATGGCTCAGCTTTTAAAGGCCTCCATCCCCGACAGAATGTTTTTCTTCTGTTTTTGTCTTAACTTTATCTTTCTGTCTGCATGGTATTTCAGGATCCATTGTTGTTTGTTGGTTTGCCCTTTAATGCTGAGTGAGGCAACACAAAGCATTAGCCAGCTGCATTTATTGTACTGATGACTCCATTAAGTTTCTATCAGAGCCCTGAAAAGCTAAGTGCTACTGCATGCCACATATGGCTTATCTCTTATATTTCTGGCCAATATAAAGACACAGAATTACATAGTAAATCTCAATGAATTATTTTTGCTCTAGGTATTTTAAATACCTGTATTGCGCTTGAGCCTGTGTTCACAAATGGGGTCAAATGATGTTATGTGATAATTGACCAACAAGCCAACAGGTGCTACTGTAAACCTTCATGTGTGATAACTTACAGGTTGAGAGGAAGCTATGTTCGTTTGTCAGACTGACCAAGATCAGCTAGGACTGGTAACTGTTGTTTGTCAGCTGATTGTATTTTGTCATGAGGAGAAAAAAAAGTTTTTTTTCACAACTCATTTCTGTCTTAAAAACTATGTTGTGCTTTCTTTCATTGTCACTTTGTAAATACTATTTGTACTGGATATGATGTCATTTTTTTTGTCTCTCACAAACTTTTTTCATCATCTCTGAACTGTAGTTCTTTAACTCTTGATATGACAACTGTTAGACCAAGGTAGAGCATCGTTTTGGCTTTTCAGACGACCTTTGCCACGGTCACCTTGACTAATGTCATCTCTGATTTGATTAGATTTTTTTGTACAGCATATTTCAATACAGAAGGAACTTATATGTAATAACAATATTAATTATAGTAATTCAAATGTCAATAGAGAAAAATAAAAATAGTATTTGAGAAGCAACCCAATTTGTGACTGAACTTTTTTTTTGGGGGGGATAGGTTTTGTTATGCTGCTTAATTTTCAGTTTGTATTATGGATGAAGATGGATCATCTTGTGCCATGACAACGAGGAATCACTTGCTCTTACATGTGATTAAGACTGAACAATAGAGAATAATGGAGTGCTCTCCAGGCATGATGGGTACTGACTCTTATTGTGATGAGGGAAAGCTCATTACCCTGGGACAAAAGTGTGCTTATGTATTGGCAGAGCTCGGATTCTGATGCATTACAGCAAAGTAGGTTGATATTTACTGCCAAAAACACAATTCTTCTGTCCTGAGCTTTAACGCTTAAACTACTGGAATTCTATAACTACTAGAACTACCACAAGCATACAATTAAGTGTATTTTACACAGTGTGTTTTTCTGGCTTGGAGGTACACAGTAGGGTACTTCCTCAGGTCAAACTGAAGATATTTCAAATCAGACCCCACTGAGAGGGAAGAATGATAACTCGATATACTGCTGTGGCTCAAGAGGTCAGCCCTGCTGCCTGGGCTCAGGGACAGTAACCATATAAGATGAGGAGCCAAGTGGGAGATCACAGAGGTTACGATAAAGGATGTGGGGGAAAAAATCCTGTGGTGAGACTGCAACTAAAATGAAAGACGCAAAAGTCACGTTAGTGATTTATATGATACAGAGGGTTTTTTATGTTACGTGTATTTAATATTTAAACTATAATATTAACTCTTCAGCCAATGAAAAAAGATTTTGCTAATTTCTCAGTATTAAGGTAAAGGTTCTGTTGCCTGCACCCAATCTTCTCTTTCATACCAGCAGGCGGCAGTGTGACTCAGATTTAAGCCCCTCCCTCAATCCCTACTGCTGAAGTGGTCCTGGTGAGACGTTCAGTAACTCCCCGGAAACCCCTGTTTCCTTCTATTAAATCTCATATTTAGAGGGGGCTTGTCACACCTTCAGAGCCGATTGGTAATAGAAAACACACAGGCCACATAGCACTGGTTTGTGCTTCAGCAGCAAAATTACAGTGCCATTTCTGTTATGGTCCATCCACCACACATAAAGCCTGTCCTGTTCATTACAGATAATTACATTAGTTCTGACTTTATGTGTGGACAGGGAATCATCAATATACAACAGCATACTCTAATGACTCTTCTGACAACAGAGGACTATAGTGTTATTATTGGAGTTGGTTCCATTCTCATAATACTAACAGACTACCTCACCACAGTCACCACATCTCATGTTTAGCTTTTGTTGGAATATATTATTGACCCAGTCATGCTGTGTATACCTCAACAGAATTTATTTATATATAATGCATCAACAGATCTATAATGTTATCAATAATACTATTAGTGCTAATGTCCTCGGGATTATACTGTATTTAAATTTAACCACAAGGCCAACCAAAGACATTAATAAACCTTATTGTCTGGAAATGAGATTACAGAAATTGTAAGTGAACATTTTAACTACATATAAATATGTCTTTATTAACTTTATTTTTGGGGTGTGGGGGTGGGTGGAGGGATGAATTAGGAGGTAATTAGGAGGTAACCCTGGTAACGCCCAGGTAATAATAATAATAATAATAATAATAATAATAATAACAATCATCATCATCATCATCATCATCATCATCATCAGCAGCAGCAGCAGCAGCAGCAGCAGCAGCAGCAGCAGCAGCAGCAGCAGCAGCAGCAGCAGCAGCAGCAGCAGCAGCAGCAGCAGCAGCAGCAGCAGCAGCAGCAGCAGCAGCAGCAGCAGCATCTTGTGTTCTTCACTACTTTTGGGTACACATATCTCGCTCTTCCTCATTTACAATTGTTTTCCGACAGCCTGTGAACGCATCATCACTTCCTCTCTCCCAAGCCGCGCCTGCTTCTCTCTCGGTGGGACTGGAGGGGCTGACCGACGGACGGACGACAGCCCATCCGCAACAGACAAAAACACCATGTGAAGAACAGGTATATAATAAAGGGGCACGGAAAGCAAACTGCGAGGGTGAGAAATTATTCATTCGTCTCACCGGCACCGAGTTAGCGTTTTCACGGCTCGGCAGAGAGCGGATGGACAGAGCGGGAGAGGAGCAGGACAGTCTCACCGACGGTACGTTCCGTTTACATTGTGTCTGTGTCTGTCTGTCTGTCAACCGCTGGAGGTAATACGAGGAAAGGTTTATCACTAGGTTTTATATGGAAGTTTTATATGGAAGTAAAAATAAAAAGGCAGAATTTGTTTTGTTGTTTCTGTGCCCCAAGCTGGTGTGTAAAAGTTGTTTTCAGTCTGTTGCTAACTAACTAACTAACTAACTAACTACGTGTCCCATCTATAACTTGTGAGTTGTCAAAAAGTACAGAAATGTAACTTTAACGCTAGCCGACTCAACCAAAAAGAGTGTGGTTTACCTAGAATTATTATACAGTTATCAGTTGTGCGTAGTCATCTTATATCATTATCCCTTAGGTTCCTCTTCTGTGGTGACATTTCTCTTATGGACTACCTCTGAAGTGTTTCTTTATCGTGTGGAAGGAGTCACTGTGGCCAAAACAAGCCAATAAATCATCATAAACTGTGACATTTTCCCAACTTTTAACCACTGTTTAACCTCAGTATACATTAATGTGGGGTAACTGACTCACCACGCTACTGCCAGTGTTGGGAGATTGAAATGTAATAGGTTTAAGATGAGTAGTTAACCTGTTTAAATGCAATAAATTGTGTAACTATTTTACTTCATCAAGGTAATGTAACTTATTGCATTTGATTACTTTTTGATGACTCTTTAATGTTTTCAACTGAGCTATAATACCATAACTAATGGCATAAATGAAAACCAGGCAGCGTAAACTTCACTCAGTACTCAACACTGATTACTATCAGACTTTTATTAAATGTTCTTCAGTATAATTTGAATTAAAATGGGAATGCTTTGATTTTTAATGGACAACCACCAGAACAAATCACAAGTATTCAGATCATAAACAACAAAGTCTGACTGCAGTAAAGGAAAAATGTATCCATACCCTCAAACCAAGTCCACATTCAGGTCAGCTTCATGTGGTGGTGAAAGGGATATGCTGTTCACAACTTTTTGACAATGGTTCTTGATTGTCTCCTTTTCAATGCCTGTTTTTTATTTACAGCATATTCTGAGGTCATATACAGATTTAAAATGAACATATATCTTTGAATAGCTTGGAAAATATTGATTTTAACATAAAGAAAATCACAAGAAAACATTCAAAGCAACAGAAAGAATGTTATATTTGACATATAAACTTTTTTACTAAAAATAATATATTTGGATGTAACTCCTTTATAATCACCAACATTTTGAATAATAATAATAATTTTGAGTAATGGATTACAATTACATTTTTTGGTAATTTAATTACCTAACTTCATTATATGTAATTAGTTACTCCCCAGCACTGACTACTGTAAATGTGTAATACAGTTATGAAACAGCTGTATCAGCATATAGTTTTTTCAGTGACTGTAGCCAACACATGGCTTTCTGCTGTTTTCACTGCCACTGTCGATTTCCAAATAAGCAAAATTATGATTTTACAGCTCAGGAATGTTTGATGGTCTGTCCCCCTTTGACTCATGTGTTTCCCTGACATCTGTTTGATATTCAGTAGCTCTGAAATCAGAACAATATGAAAGTGAGGGAGGGAATAATGAGTCCCTGATTGTTAGGAAATACATGATGTCCATGAGGTTCAGTGCAGCCTTGTGATCGTTGTAATTTCCAGACGTTGAATAAGCCTAAGGTGAGTAAGTCCACAACTCTTTAAGCTCTGACAGGTCAGTTAGTACCAGGGGAGCAGGACCAGGAGCAGCTTGGCCCTTTTATGGTGAGGAATGTGAATAAAAACATAGCCTGAGATAGGGTTATAAAGAAAGATGCCAGAGGGATCATCCCATCACAGCAGGCTCCTGCTGAGTCAGTGCAATGTAGGGCACAGACTGTGAGGATATGAACAGTCAGACGTCCAGAAGAAGTTGAAAGTTGCATGCCTTTTAGATTAAGATGGACAATTTGTAGTTTTTACAACAACAAAAAAAGATTCACACTGCAATGAGGGAGAAATGGCAACTGTCTCAGCTTCTCCAGTGTGAGGATTTTTTGCTTTTCTCTGTTTTATATCGTTGTAAACTGAATATCTTAATGGTTTGGACTGTTGGTCAGACAAAACAAGACATGATTTTTTGCTCCGGCAAACAAAAACTGAACATTACATTATTCCTTGTTTTCTGATGTTTACGGTAATAGATAAAACAATTCATCAAGGAAATAATCAACAGATTAATCAACGATGACGTTAGTTTCAGGCCTAAATTGGATAATTCATGAGCTTCTATTGGGGCCTGTGTAAATGACTGAGCCCTTGTTGAGCAGTCCTTGATTGTATATTGCTTTGTTTATGAGCTGAAGAGGTTTGTTGTGCTCTGGGCTACAATGATGACTAATTGGCTTGAGAAGACAATGGTTGGTTTTTATGTGTCTGTGTGTGTTTGAAGCGTTGATACAAACACACTGCACAAGGTTTCTTCTTGTTAAAGTGGGGGGTTTTTCCTCGCCGCTGTCGCCAAGTGCTTGCTCGTTGGGGAATGTTGGGTCTCGGTGAAATAAAGATCTAGACCTGCTATGTGAGAAGTGTCTGAAATAACTTCTGTTGTGATTTTTAAATTGAACTGAGCTCATACAAACTGGGGCGATCTAAAGATTTCTAACAGGGCTGGGTAATTTTTGAAGACACAATGGGCATAATCTGTCATGTCAGAGCTTGAATATGCTGATGTTTTGTTTATGAAGACATATAATAGCAAGAGGTTATGTCATTACAGTGGTACAGGCTGTTTGTTTTAATGAAAAGTGCCACTGAAGCCCTTTTTTCTGCAGTGCCATTTCCTGAACTTCCTGTGTGTTTACATGTGCAGGTGTGTTCATATGACCTTTTGTGTGTGTGTATGTGTGTGTGTGTCCAAGGCTGCAGCTCACTCAGGACTACTTTCATTTGTGTGATATAGGGAGCATAGCACAAACTGGAGCTTGAGCACTGCTTCCCTTACTGTAATTGGTGCCATCTGTTTTGGCTGTGTTAACATTGTCTCAGGAATGTTGCGATCCATTATTCACAACCTCCTCCGTTACTGTGGACAGGAGCAGCTAATGTCACGCTGTTCAGGCCAAAGCAGTCAATGCAGAAGTTGACTTTTTTTTTAAGTTATAGAATTAACTGTAGGCAGACTTGCAGGATTGTTACCTGGAGGTCCATGAGTCAGATATTTTGTGGTTTATTGCCCGTTTTTCCCAAAATCATACCCCTTTTTCTCTCTTTGCCTTTTCTGATTTTTCTCCCATTTTATGTTCTTTTAGTGTCTTCTTCCTACCCTTTGACCTCTGTAGTCTTTCCTCTTTTTCATTCACACCCTCGTCTAATCCTGCAACACTTTTTTTTCTTTCTTTTTTGGTATTTCACCAGCTTCTGCCCTGTGGCACCATTGTGGTCAGTGGTTTTAAAAAGAAAATGCTGTGTGTGATTCAAATGCTTCTGCTGAAAACAAACTTTTAAATCCCAGAACTTGAAAGATTGTCTAAAACATTTTGGATGTTATTGCTACTGAGAAAACAGTAAGTCTTACAGATTTTCTCAGTGACAGCAACACATTTCAAATTTGCCAAGAATGAAACATTCTCAAAGACCACATTGTTTAAACTCAAATTGTTTATAAACGTTTCTTTTTTGCTAGACTCTCACTCTCTCTCTCCCTCTTTAACCCAAACCCTCTTTTTCATTTTTCTGTCCTCTCAGGTAGCAGACACATATACCATGCCGACAAGTGATGGGCCTAGCCGCTTCCCAGTCTTTGTGGCTCCGTCCCACGGCAACCACCAGCGGTCACCAGGTTATGTCCCAGGGCGAGTGGCTCCGGTCCGCTCACCGCCACCTGCCAAAGCTCCACCGCCTCCACCGATAAAACCTCATGGTCCACCACCAGAGTGTCCAGCCACTTTCAATGTGTCAGAGGAGAACCAGCGCAGGGAACGTGCTCTGGGACTCAAGCAAAGAAAGAACACACTGATCTGTTTTGGAGTGTCGATGGGTGCTTTCCTCCTCACCCTCATTCTCGTCCTTAGTCTCTCAAGTGGTGAAGTTTTAGATGGTCAGTGTTACAAAGCACAGATTCAAATTTTTATGATAAGATGATTGATATTTTATGATTAACTATTTAAATGTTGCTTCGCTATTTGCTCTGTTACTGTATGTGTTTGTTACCACTGATATTCTCTGTGTATTTTTACAGTCATCTGCAGGTTCTCTGATTTGTCACTGATTGGTTGTTTTTCCAGAGAATTGTCCAGACCACAACCCATCCCTGAGTAGTTGGAATCCCGGCCACCAACCAGAGAAGACTGTGGTTGTCAGGAGGGGAAACTTGTTTAGATTAGAGTCTTCTGCCACCTTCTATTCACTAACCGTCCAGTCAGGAGGTAAACTGTTATCAACTTTATTTTTATTGAGCACTTTTCACAAACATTAAGACAAAAAATACACAATGCAGTTACATAAAAGTTCCAATGCAATAAGAAATGGAAACAAAGATAACAGAAAAGTGCATTAAGAAATGTTAAGTAGCAGTTTGAGTTGTCACATTGATGGATTCACATTTGTTAAACATGATAAGTGACAGTTCATTTATATATATATGTATATGTATATACACTGAACAAAAATATAAACGCAACACTTTTGTTATTGCTCCCATTTTTCATGAGCTGAACTCAAAGATCTAAAACATTGTCTATATACACAAAAGACCTATTTCTCTTAAATATTGTTCAGAAATCTGTCTAAATCTGTGTAAGTGAGCACTTCTCCTTTGCCGAGATAATGTATATATGTGTGTGTGTGTGTGTGGAGATAACATACAGCATGCTAGAACTCACCTTTGTCTCCCTCTGACCTCCTATAGGTCGAGTAGTTTTTGCAGACAATGCTGACGGCACCAAAGACATAACTTTGAGAACAAGACATATCCTCATAGAAGCTGGTGGAGACTTTCACATCGGTGCACCCAAATGTCGCTACCGTTCTCGTGCCACCATAGCCCTTGTGGGCCGCTCTGACGACAAGGCGGTCCCAGAAATACCTGGCCTGGGCCGCAAGTTCATTGGTGTCATGAGCGGCGGAACTCTGGAGCTACATGGCACTGAGAGAGTTGCCTGGTCTCTTCTGACCCGAAGTGTCCCAGCCACCGGTCTGGCCACAGGGGGTCACGCCTTCCAGCGGAACTTCAGCCGAGGCATCAACCTGCGAGTGGTGGACCAGGACACAGCTGCTGTGCTGCTCTCTGAACGCTATGACACGCATGACTCTCGTAACGACAGTCGACGGCTCACCCAGCTGCTTCGGACCCTGCCGGCGGGTCGCATTGTCACACTGGCTGTAGGAGACTCTGCCGTCAAAAGTCTTCTGGATGAAACCAAGAAGGCAATTGAAGAGAAGCTCGGCAGCAGCTTTGTCCATGACCTCAAATACAGGTGAATAACAGTGTCTTTTTATGAATATAAGAGATATACAGACCTGTATGCTAGATACTTATTTCATTGTTACACATACTAATTTCTCTTAAGTAGAAGTGAACCAATACTGATACTGATATCAGTCCAATACAGACTCAAATAGCTGGATCAGGTATTGCTGACAATAGGCGGATTGGATAACATTATTTTAATAAATAATTATTCAGTAAATGTATATCTAAGTATGTGTTGCAGTTTGTTTTACAAAGTTAGGAAAGCAATGTTTAAATCAATCCTGATGTTGTCTTACACATAAAAGAATGGTCCCAGTCTTTTCCACACAGTCAGGCATACAGCTCATTAATTTAACACTGGCATCGGCCGATACTCAAAGCTCAGATATCAGTATTGGTAATGGGACTGAAAAAAGTTGCATTAGTGCATCCCTACTCTTTAGGGTCGTAAATAGCCTAAACTGATATCTATAGAAATTAAAAGATGTAATTACATATGAACTGAGTACAATAAAACAGTGTATAATAGCAGATGTTAATATCTGATATAGATGAAAATATACTTGTGTAGATTGGTATATGCTGTTGTCCTGACCTGTGTGTGTGTGTGTGTGTGTGTGTGTGTGTGTGTGTGTGTGTGTGTGTGTGTGTGTGTGTGTGTGTGTGTGTGTGTGTGTGTGTGTGTGTGTGTGGTTAAACTGTATGAAAATATGCATGAGTGCGTCTGAGGCTCAGCTGTGCTGCAGGATGTGCCAGCTCGTAGAGAGTTTGTATTGGTTCTCCATGGTTTGTTGTTTGTTGCAAGTCTTTGGGAGTGTAATGTTTATTCTTGGTGTCCAGGGGCTGATAAAGAAGGTTTATGTGTTTTGTTTAACCTCTGAAGTAAGAGCCCTTTTCCTTTGAAACAGCGATACTTGGACTCACAATACAAACATTTTATTTCCAGGTCCATCCTCCCTGGAAAAATATTGTCTTTCATTTAACTTTCTTTTCATTCGGGATGCTCCTTTGAATCGTTTTTTACGTATTTCTCTTCCTGTTTCCTCTGTATCTTGCCCTGCCAGGAAAGGAAGCACATACCGGATAACAGGGTTACGGTCGGAGAGTTTCCAGGATTTGTGCAGAATGTGGTGATTCAGGAGAATTTTATATCCACCAGGTTTATTCCCTTAAAGGACAAGTACTGGTATTTTGACGTAGGATGTAGTTCTGGCCATTTGGGCTTATGCTTTTCGTAAACTCGCTACTGTCACTCAAACACATTTATAAACTTTCTTTCAGTGGAAAGTCTAATGTGCAGCATGTAACTCTAGGTTACTTGTTGCTTGGCCTGGTTTGATTGTGGGTTGGCTGAAAAGCCAAGTTGTACGCCAGATTCTCCAGTGTCACATTTCACCTCTGGGGGTGGGTGCCAAGTCAGCACAGAGTCTTCAAACAAGTCCACTACAATCTACAGCACAGTGTTTAAAATGGATCAGATGATAGATCCCAGCATATGTTCAGAAGTGTGTGTGTGTGTGTGTGTGTGTGTGCGCGTGCACCAGTACGGTAATGGTGTGCACACTCTTCTAATCCTTTCAACTTTTATTGTAATGGGGATTTTTGTCTTAGCTTTCTGTGGATTTGCCTGTGGTAGGAGGAAACGCATAGTATACATTTATGAGACAGCATGCAGTTTAATGTCTCATTAAAGTCTCACTTTGTTAGGCTGAGTGATTTTTAGGTTGAAGCAGTTGGGTGGTAAAAGCATGTAACCATATAGGATGTCATGTCATATAACAATGAAGCAACAATCAAGTGATGACATGTGGCGTGTTGTGGAGAAACAGTAGGGAACATAACTGGACCATAGTAGGAACATTTTTTATTATTTTGCGTCAATGCTTTACACCTGGGATCCACGAGGGCATGTTTCATGGCCCTCTTTAACCCTTTTTGATCTCCAACTCTTCTTTCCAATAAATGTTCTCTAGGCTCTCCTCTGTTGCGTCAACCATCGTTCCTGGCACAGACACAAGTGTGTTGTCCTCTGCCTCGTGCCTGTTGACCCTTCTGTCTTAGATCTTTTGTCTCTAAGGAGAGCACTCACACACACATAAACACACATTCATGCTGGTCCATAGTGATTTCACCTCTGGCCTCCACGCTATGCTATTTCCAGTCAAACAATGAAGTTGTTAAAATGCTGATGAACATCAACTTGAGGATGTGGCTCAAGGGAAAAGTACAAGTGTTTGCACTCACTCTGTTTTTCCTGTTGTGTGCCTCCAACACCAACAACGAATCTCTGTCTGATTCATAGAGTGCACATTCACACAGGCTGCATATCAGCAGCCGCAGGACAAAAAGGGGGCCTTCCTTGATTTTCTTTCTTCTCCCCACGGGAAAACTTACAGAAAGCCACACGTTGGGGCTGTGATGACAGAACAGAGTCGGGCCCCAGATGGATCCTGTTTGTGTATCAGTGGGGTGCACGGTGACATGGCACAGAGGCTCTTTCAACTACAAGAAGATGTGTTTAGACTGTGATTATGCCCACGGGAGCCGTTATGTGCAGGGACAGATAATAACGCAGAGACAAATCAGAGTTGATAACTTTACAAACTGCTTCTAATATGTAGAGAGACTTCATAGGTAATAATTAAGCATCAGAAGTAACTCCAGTTTTCTATGATGTTCAAATGTGCCATGAGTTGTCACATTCACTGCAGAATCATCATAGTGCTTGTTAAAACTGAGTCAGTGAGTGAAATGCAAAGTTGAATGATGGCCTCTTGTATTGTTAACTGTATGTGGAATAACCAAGTAATGCTTTAGTGGAAACAACAGGCTTATGCAGAGATTACTTTCCTCATGTTTAAGCATCCTCCCAGAAACAATGCCTGGGGTTTAAAGGGGTTTACTTGTGTATATTATTATATTTGTGACTTGGGAGCAATCATTATTCTGTTGTGTGAATATTAAAGTTATCATTACAGTCAGAGTAGGTTAGTATCCAAAATCCTCAGCTAATGTCTGTAATGTAGGTATTATGAAAGGTCATGTTGCTCAGAGGTGGTTTGTGTTGTGTTTAAAGGTCACGCAGTAACAATGGTCTTAAAAAGTCATTCAGCTATCGGCAGGATACCTATAATGCAAGGAGTCATTCTAAAGAAGTCAAGGGCATCACATTTAATGTTCAAGGCAGCGAGTCCACCACAATATCCTGTTTCAGGTCACACCAAATCCCTTTCACCGTCCCCACCCTCAAGCTCTCTCGCTCAAATGATTTCAGTCTCTCCTTCTTATTTAATTATTTTAATCTCATTTAAAAATAATTTTCTTGACATTCCTGTTTTATAAAGTATTATTCAATGGAGTGAGGAAGGAGGAACAAAAGTAAAAAAAAGAGCTAGATTTCAATTAAGTTTTAGGTGTGGATGCTATACCCATTATTCCTCTGAGCCGCATGAACACCCTCTCTGAAATCTCTTGTCATCATTTTAATAATCACTTGACTTCTCCTATCTCTCGTCCTTTTTTAAATTATTACATGACATTCAATCTGCTATTCAATCATCTGCTCCTGTCTCACCACTTATCCTGCTCCAGGCTTATCACAGGCATTTGCTCTGCCTTCAGGGCTTTCACCAGCGACTACATTAGTTTAATCTCTTTTTCAGATATTGTGAGTATGTGCCTGTCCGTTATGATCTGTTAAATATGTAGTCTGAGTTGAAAAGGTTTGTTTGATATCTTCAGCCTGTTGCCCGTAATACACATAAAGACACTCAAACACAGAAAAGCTTTATCGTGCCAGTCAGGTCACACCATGTATCTCACTTACTGTCTGTAAAATGTTTATTTCCACTCTTAGCTTTTTACACCGAGACATATCTACTAACAGTAACATGTAACACCATCACTTTAATTCCATCAAGATTTTGGTTAGCGTTTTTTATCACAATTCATGGGTTGTGTACAAAGTTATATTGTAACGGTGCATCACTGCTGTTGAAAGGAGTAAGAATGAAACTGTATCAGTCTTACTCCAATAAAACAGCCATGCTATTATAATTTAATAATCTATATGAAGAACTGGTAACTTCTCATTTGGCTCTAATTAAGTTTATTTCTGCATTTGTGTGTGTGCGTGAACTGAAGGTGATTCAAACTCAAAACCAAAGCTGTGAGGCAGATAAAGGATGAAACAAGTGATGAGTAATGAGTTTGCAATGTTATACTCCATGAAGTTACACTCCAAGGCCATTTTGGTTCATTGCACCTGTGTGATACAGATGTGTGAAAATAGTCTATGTAATGTCTGAAAATGACTCCCTCTCCTCTCGGCCTCGCTCCCACTTCCCTCTTTTCATCCCTCTGGTCTCTGCAGACAGGCGTGGGCTTTAGTCTCCGTGGTAGGTGGTGGTAACGCATCATGCTCTGAGGACGTTAGGGAACATGAAAACCATGACACCGGAGGGAGAGCTCTGGCAGGACGGAACTTCAGCACCGTGGATGGTGTTGGCTTCTCAGTCACCGCCTACAGCGAATGGAAGAACGGTGAGAAATAGTTTCTGGTGGAGTCAATAAAAAAACAGTTGAACACATACTGTGTGGTTCAGTGATGACAGCCATTAAAATAAATTAGTTATCAGCCATTTATTTTAATGCTTGTTGGTCAGCTTCATTATCATGGAAGTAGTTCAGGTGAAATTACTCAAGCTTAGGGGCAAAAGGTTTAGAGGAAGGTGACAGGGTGAGGAATGAGGTGTACCACATGCCAACTGCTTTTCACATCAATCATCTGAACATGAAAGACATTTTCCTGCCTGCGTGGACGATTGTGTCGTAATGACAAATACCAAGTGTTGAGGCAGATGTAAGTGTGTGTGTTTGTGTATATGTGTGGTTCAGGCGAGGCACTAGCACACACTTTGAGCCGTTTTCTCTGTTTATTGCGACCATACATGGCCACACCTCGTAAAACACATTTTGACAGTGACTCAGTTTCAGTTAAAAATGATTACATTTCCTGAGGTTAACACTGTAGCTAATCTTTTTCTACATAATTATTTGGAGTAATATTGCCCACAATTAAACAATATAAATAACTGTTTTAGACAAACATTTCATTTGAGACATTAATTCAGAATTATTTAGTTGTCTTTCTTATACCAGTGTAATAGGAGTTTGCTACTGTTGGTATGAAAGCAATTTAGTCCATCTAAAGGGACTTTTTCTTTACTTGAAGACTATACATAGACTTGAGACTTTACAAGCTCTTTTATGACTACTATTAAAATGTTGTGGCACATGTTAAAAAGTGTGTGAAAAATCACAGTTACCTTCAATTCCTAAAAAAATATGTTGCATATTTAAGAATTTAACAATACAGGAGCATTTCTTTGTCTATGTCATTTTATACTTTTCTTCACATTTTCTTATCCCTTCGTTATGTTTTGCTGCGCCCTCCTAGGTTTCCCCATCTCAGGCTTTCAGGTGGATGCTGTGGATCAGGTGGTGCTGAACCTGCAGGATGAAGTGCAGCAGACCTGGAAACCCGGGAATCAGATTGTTGTTGCAAGTACAGATTATTCCATGCACCAAGCTGAAGATTTTACCCTGCTGCCATGCCCTGACTGCACCAGCAGGCAGGTCAGGATACAAGGTAAGTGGTGGTGTCCTGGGCTGTAAACTCAAACTGTATTTGTCTCTGTGGGTGTTTGTCCTACGCTGACCTGCTCCTATTGTGTGTGTGGCTTGTAGTCTGACCCAAAGCTTGAACTATAGGTATCATTTTCAGCTATAAATACAGTGCTTGTAAAATATGCAGGCGGACAGAGAGAAGAAGAGGAAGAGATATACAGTAGAGGCATATTTTATATTAAAAAGCTTGTGAGAAGACTGATAACTACTATTGCATCTGCAGCAGAAGAAGATCAAGATCTTGGGCTAATTATTTGCTGTTGTCAATAGATGTGATAAGCAGATGAACAGTAGTGTTACTAATCTTCAGGTCCAGAGAGATCTCATTTCCTGTTCAGCGGTTACGGTGATGTAAGATTATTGAAAGAGGCTAAGAAGAGATTGTCAGCTTATGTTTTGATAGTAACTTCAACTTATAATAAGCAGAGTGCTTATTGGATTTGGATACATTGTCACTGCTTCCTCCTACCTCTGCTCCCCTAATGGCGTTCCCTAATCTGTTAGTTACTCTTTTTCTCTCTCTATCAGACATGTTTCCTGATCTCATTATTCTGTTGTCGCCAACTCCCTTCCCGGAGAGAAGGGTGTATTAGTGTGTGTGCGTGTGTGTGTGGCTAGTTTTGTGCTGCTGCCGGGAGGAAGGCCTGAGCAGCTGGAGCACTGCCGTGCAAATTTATCACTGGCAGCTGCACCCTGTGGCCAAGAAGAAAAAAAAATGTGTATTTCATATGTATTTGATTTCTTTTGTTTTTACATGTCTGTTATTTTAGTCAGTGTTTTTTTTTTTTTTTTTTGGGTGTCTGCATTTATATTTCAGTGTGTGCTGCAAGGCATACTTCCTGTGGTTGACAGATGAAAGCACACCATTTTTGGAAATAAAATATAGTTAAAATAAGCTGCCACTACCTGTTTGTTTCAACACTTTCTTTTAAGCGCTATAAAAAGAGTCTCAGTATGACTTGTGCCACCTGAGAAAGCTTGCACCACAGTTTGAACCCACATTGTTTTGCACTCTGCTGTTAATTTGTCTCCTCTGCTGTTATTCAGTCAGATGTTTCCTTCCATGCTCATGCTTTCTTTGGATGAGATGGAATGCAGTGATTGACATTTGTATTTATGCAAAATAATAACTTAAGATTTTTTTCTTTGAAAGGTTCACTTTATTGTAGCAAATGATCAAGAATGTGTTGTCCTGTCTGTGTTGCCCAGGAAAGCCTCAGTATAACCACATAGGAGAGATCATAGATGGGGTCGACATGCGTGCTGAAGTGGCTCTGCTCTCCAGAAACATTCTCATCTACGGAGAAATGGAAAACTCCTGCTACGGAAACAACATGTGCCAGTTCTACAGCCATGACACCTATGGAGGCCACATCAAGGTGTGTGTGTGTGTGTGTGTGTGTGCGTGTGCGTGTGTATGTGCGTGTGTATGTGTGTGTGTGTGTGTGCATCCGTGCGTGTTTAATTTCATAGCACAGGCCCTTGTTTAGACTCTGTGCTTTATGTCTGTATTTGCTGATCTGTGTTTTCAGCAACTTTCTCATTAAAGGTCAGCGTGTCTGCAGGAATCTGCGTGACAGTTTCCATACTGCAGAGCTTAAGAGTGCGTACTCTCTATATTTATATGCCCTCCTAAATGAGAGGGGTTATTCATGTTCCCAGGACAGTTTGTTATGTAAAGCACCTCTTGGTTCTTCACCTTCTGCTTCTCTCACTCCAATCTGTTCTGTTTCTCCTCACGTCAAGTTTTCATTTTAATGACACTAATTCCTCAGTTCAGTCCTTAAATCTGGTCAAACACTGAAGACGTAAAACAGATTAGGAGCATCATATTCTCCCTGACCTACATGAATCTCTATATACACAAGGAGTTTACTGTACTTTGGTTGATGATTTCGCAATTTCATTCACATTAGTGGCAAATGATAATAACATTCCTTAGGCTCTATGTAACTGACCCCCTCTTGTGCTAAATAAAAGAAACACTCCTTTTTTCCTGCCACGTTAACTGTTTCTTTCCCATTTGAACTCCAGCAATTATTACACAATCTGCCCCTAAACTCATTGACTATTCCACCCCCAATCTCTCTGACCTTAACAACAGAGCTATCACACACATAGTGCCCACCATCGCACGTTATCCTCAATCCCTCCGGATATTAACATATAAGTTTTGGCAGTCCTCTCAATCTCGCCCAGTAAATATGTGTATGTATGTATGTTTTTATCTATGTATGCCTGCAAGCACTTACATATGTATATGGATGTACATATGCAGTAAGAATGATTAGGTTTAGGAATGTGCATGTGTAGAAACAATAAAGACTATCTAGTATTGCTCATCAGTGGTCATAAGTGTGTGTGCGTGTTGGTTGGTGTGTACACTATGTGAATGAGTGTGTGTGTGTGTGTGTGTGTGTGTGTGTGTGTGTGTGTGTGTGTGTCTATGTGGGTTATTCACAGTTAGCTGAGAGATTGGCCAATACCTCTTTAACAGGAACCAGACCTTGTGGGTTATGCCATACCCATAAAAAGCCCTCCTAGAGAGCATTGTACAATATATTTGTGTTGGATTATGTGTTGACATTCATGTTTGTTCCATTTGTGTTGCGTGTGTGTGCATTCTCTATATGTATAAATATGTATAACGTATAGAAAAATAATATATGTGTTTAATTTGTGCTTCTATAACTCACATCTCTTATTCATCAGGAGGAACATCAGTGGTTTCGGCGCAGTTTGACTCACTGGAGCCTGGTTCCAACTGTGCTATAGTACATATCCCAGTGGGATCACTGACAAATACGGAGAATCATACCGAAGACCTAAATCTATAATGGAAGAGTCTTTAGAAAGTTAGCGTTTTTTTGTGTGGAATAATATAAACCTTGTGTTACACTCCACAAAGCCAGTTCATTATTCCTGCTTGATCACTTTTGAAATCTTCCCTCTCTCTTGTGACTTAGGTCCAACCATGACCTTTTTGTTTCACCATCAGATCTTGGGTAACTTCTCATCGGTGCATCTGTCCCATGTGGAGCTGAAAAACATGGGCCAGCAAGGGGAGACAGGCCGCTACCCCGTCCACTTCCACATGTGCGGGGATGTCGACCAGAAGGGAGGCTACTGGGAGCCCACCTACGTGGACGGACTCTCCATACACCACTCCTTCTCTCGCTGTCTCACCATCCACGCCACCAACGGTTTGCTGGTTAGTGGAGTGTGTGTGTGTCGAGTCTAAAATGCATATTAGAAAGAAGAAAAGATAACTGTATGCATATGAAAACGTTGGTATCTTTGGTGGATGTGTGAGACGGCTCTAACTAATGAGTACCAGATGACAGTGTCTGGTGAGTGCTCATCAATTACAGCATCATTCACTGGATTACTGTAATGGCTTGTTTCCTCCTTCCTTTTTCTGATCTGTCTTGCTGGAGCTTTGGAAGGAGGTTCAATAGTTAATAGTTAGTCCCCAATAATAAGTATCTTACCTTTGGCAAATTTAGATGTTTTATATACTTTTTGAATAAGTAAAATCACATCACACATTCACAAGTACATTTTTGACAATTACGAAATCTGAAAATGTCTAAATGTGTTTTTGTGTGACCTCTATGCTTTGTGAGATTGCTTTTGTGTTTGTGAGTTAGGCTCTCTCTTGATGTCATTGCCAAACGGTGATGGGTTAACTTTTGTCCTTGATGACTGAAAGCATTTGTGCAAGCTGCATCGAGGAAATGGAAATTTCAAGGGTTTAGATAACATTGTTTGACTCTGTTTTTCCTGTTTCCCTTCTGACAGAAAGACCAAGTGAATATTCTGTTGTTGTGTGTTCTTTGACAGCTATCTTGATACCATCATTCTCTACCCATTCTTCAGATGGATTTAATTAAAAAACAGTTGTACTCCTTTAGAAATGTTGAGTCTCTAAGGAGGCAGGCTGTAGTTGGAACATGCACATTTGTGTCTTGTGGGTTGTTGATGATACCAAGATTGATCTAAATACTGTCTTAGCCCTCTTGTTTACCAGAATTTTCTGCATATTTCCATAAACTGTATCTTCCTAGGAAAGGTTTTACATAAATGGGATATATTACTGTATTTCTTTTCTCCTTCTGCCAAGAACTTAGTCGTAAAAATCTTTAACTGGCTCCTTTTTCTTCTTGTGCTCTTCCCCCCTTTACCAGGTGAAGAACACTGTGGGCTACGACACCTTGGGTCACTGTTTCTTCCTTGAGGATGGGATTGAGCAGCGTAACACTTTCTACCACAACCTTGGCCTGCTGACTCGACCTGGGACTCTGCTGCCCACCGACCGCAACGAGACCCTCTGCATCAGCATCAAGGACAAAGTTTACAAGGGCCACACTCCCTCACCCAGCACAGAGTGCAAGTAAGAGTTTAGGAGAATGTGCTGGTATGTCTCTGGTTACAGATATGAGTACAGTTCATTGCTCAACAACCACTGCAAGTCCAGAACTTAGGATAAGGATTTGGATTTTCCAACATTAAGAAACTATATGCTTGTCTCATTGATTTACATATAAAGTGTGGGTATAAAAAACAACTATTTATTTATTATTTATTATTATCACATTATATTAAAATTAACTCACTGATCAAAGTTTTGTTGTAGTTTTAACAGTTTCTAACTGCTCTGTGAGGCATACACACAGGTTTGAAATGACTTTTAACCTAATGTATCCACCCACAGTGATCAGGAACAGCTGCAATTCAGAGAGACTGGGGATTTGTTAATCATGAGCCTGGATAATTGTAATTGTAAACAGATAATGGGGACAGTGGTTGCCAAGCCCTGACAACTACAAATAAGCCAGCATCTTCACTCAAAAGTAGCTTCATACTCATGAGGGAACTTTAAACCTGTCATTGAAAACAGTGAACAGTGAAGCCAAATAAACATAAATGATCTGTGACACTCTTTAATCTATAAGTTTGATAATAAGTCTTTGACTCTCAAGTTAGCGTGGGAAGATTTTTGAGATAGGGTAGATGTACATTGAGAAAAGACAGAGGGGTTCATGTTTATGTAAGAGAGATACTGAAGTTAGTAAAAGTGTGTGTGAGAGATACTGGCACAGTGGTTTCACCCATGCAATAACAACCGCTCCTCTCCACAGGATGTTTTTGTGTATTATCAGGAACAAGAAAAGTGCCACTGGAGAGAAGCAGCAATGCCTGTTTCCAAGAGTTTTGGTGTGTGTTAGCAGAGTAGTCCCTATCCAAAGTTTATGTTGGAGAGATGGATCATTTGGAAATTTTGAAATCAGTGAATTTGTACATCTTTTCTACTGCCCCTTAATAGTCATAGTATTGGATATGCCAAGGTAATGCCCTTTTTAAAATATTTGTCTGTGTCTGTGTCTGTGTCTGTCTGTGTTTGGTGGGTGTGTTTCGTAGGGCAGTTTCAACATTCTGGATCGCCAACCCCAACAACAACCTCATCGGCAATGCAGCTGCTGGTTCTCAGGTAATAACAGCAGAGTTATATAATTATAAAGTAGCTTAAAATGATTTTTTTTAAAAAGATGATGAAAAATGTATGAGCTCTGTATTGATATATGGACTGTATTGAAGCTGCACTGGCTTTGGTGTTCCTGAACTTTACATAATGAAAATTGATTTTCATACCCATAACAAAGTGATCCGTCAATAAAAAAAGGATTTAAGAGGCTTTAGTGTCTGATAGAGGGGTACAATAACATAGCAATACCTCTAACATAAAAAAGAAGAAGACCTCGTGTGGGTCTCTTTTTCATTTCGGCACAAACAGTGTGGAGGTCCACTGGGGAGGGCTAATGTAATACTTATTGGTAGGGGGTATTTGTGTGATATTTAGGATGTCTGCGTGTGTCAGATGAACCACAAACTATAATGAGCTGTTGAGCTCATATGAACTCCTACACCTGGTTCATTCCTTTTTGTGAGACTTGAGCCATATGTATTATGTTGTTCTACTTATTTGTTTTCTATTTCACTTCAGCTCTCTACCTATTGTTGATATGTGCATGAGCCCAGATAAATAACATTTTGCTGTTGACTAGCTGTGCCAACAACAAACACAATTTGTTCTTGTTTCTCGCCTTATCCTTCTCCAGGATGCCGGCATATGGTTTGTATTCCACAGTGTTTCAACAGGAGAATCTCATGGGCTGGTACCAGAGACCAAAGCAGAGCTCACTCCCTTGGGGATTTTCTACAATAACCGCGTACACTCCAACTTCAAGGTATCATCAGTGTTGCTCATCTTAAAGCTTTTTTTTTATTATTAGTGTAGGTTCAAATCAGTGTGTATTTTTTTCCTTGTGTACAGTTCAATGTACTAAGCTATGCCAAGCCTTTCTGTGTTTCTCTTTCTGCCTCGTTCTCTTATACAAGCAAGAGAAATATAGTTTATAACTAAAGAACTGCACATAATACTCTGCATACTCATTTGGTTCTTGCTATGAAGAATCACACACACGCGCACACACACACACGCACACACACGCACACGCACACACACACACACAAGGGGGCTCTACAATAGCCGTCTGTTGTGTAATGACAGAAGTCGGGCAGGTGAACTGTAAGTTCTTTGTCCAGCCTGACCACAGCAGGCTCTCTTATAGAGGAAAGGAGCCCCAAGGTTTAAGACTATACCTTGCTTATACTACAGGACCAACTGCACAGGTTTCCATATACACAAGACACACTCACACAAACGCAGACAGACATATTACATTTTTCCTTTAATTCATTTGTGCAGTACACTTTTAAATGATACCAGACTAAACCACATCATGAAGAAAAATAAACACAACATTTTCATTCACATAAATAATTTACAAGAGTTCTGCTTACGTCTTTCTGCAGTTTCCTGTGCAACACTGATTCTCTAACTCTGTAAGCCCAGAATTTAAATTTAGTCCGTTTTTTATCGCCTCAAGTACCACACTGTAAAATATACTAGTACTCTTACTTACTGTATGTCAATCCAACAGAAATAGACCAGTGGCACATACTGGATCTCTAAAGAAACCTTGGAATTTAATTGCAATCATACTTTCGACTTCCCAGGCAGGGCTGTTCATCGATAAAGGAGTGAAGACAACCAATGCTAGTGCTGCTGACCCCCGGGAATACCTTTGTCTAGATAACAATGCCAGGTATGTATGTATGTGCAAATGTGTGAATTAGCATTTTATGGCCAGCTTCCAGTTCATTTGAGAAATATACAGTCTGCCATTTATACTGTGCATAGAAATATGAATTGGTCCCAAGAGGTTTTTTTTTCTTGAGTTGGTAGTCAAGTATATGTAAATGAATAGTGATTAGTCAATATGTTTTTAGCACAAAGCCTATAGCTGTGCACAGTTAGAGGGTCTATGGTGGAAGACCATATGTAAATGTACCACGGGGTACAGTTACAGAAAGTAAATATTAAGGTATTTGTGGTTTACTAATGTATTTGTTTAATGCCACTGTCACTAACTGTGTATGAATTAAGTGATTTATAGCTCCCTACTGTACAGCATATATCTCTTACGATATGGCCATTGAATGGGATAGATGGATGTCCTTATGACGACGGTGCTGCTGCATCTTAGTGGAGGGTCTGTCAGGTTTGTGTTGACAGTGTAAATAAGGCTTCACAGATAGAGTTTCCACTCTGCAGCACGCTACCCAAACACTGCCCTCAAGTAGACGGAAAATATCTTATGTGTCCACTGAGACTGCTGGCCACGCTCTCGGTGTGTATGTGTATGTGTATGTGTACAGAGGTTGCACGAGGGGGAGGATTTTAAATGTTAGAATGTGTGCTAAGTATTAATGTTGCATAAGAGAGAGAGAGAGAGAGAGAGAGAGAGAGAGAGAGATATGTGTCTGTAATTGTAGGAAACACACATTTTTTTTTGTGTCTTGTTATTTTTGTGCCCTTAAAGTATATGCGTCTCAGAAACCACAGCAGCTAATGTTCCCAAACCTGGCAGATGGGTTGGAAATCTCACCCACTACTCAGACAAAAAAACAAAAAACAGAGTGGCCAGATGATGATGCTATAACAACAAACTTTACGTTTTGGTTTGTTTCATGTAGTTTTAAAATTCATAAATCATAAATGTGGTGCACATGTTGGGATGCTTGGTCTGAGCTTTTCTGCACAGTCCTGGAATGTTCTACCACTAGGGGGCACCACAAATGTATTTCTTAATCTAACTGGGAGATTTATCCTTATCCAAAAAAACATTCATCCTGAAGTGATATAAACCCTTTTGTTACACTCCACATAGCCTCAAATGCAGCTGTAGGACACAATTTAAGAGACAATGATCATTGGAGCCATAAGGGTCCAATTGCGCTGCTTTGTCCTGTATGTCCTGTAATTATTTGTGTATGCAGATTTATACTATGATGATGATAATCAGCTGTTAGTCATTCATAAGCCAGCGAAGGTTAAATTTGTTTAATCAGTTTTGAATGTGTTTGTATGTGTGTTGTCTAACCTTCATGAGGACCACATCTGCAGAAAAAATAGGGTAAGATATTGGTTTGACATTTGTTTGTGTGTGCGTGTGTGTCTGTGTGTCACGTGGGTTTTTTAGATTCCGACCGCACCAGAATGCAGACCCTAGGCGTCCTCGAGTGGCAGCACTCATTGACACACTTATCTCCTTCAAGAACAATGACTTAGGAGCTTGGATACGAGGTGGAGATATCGTCATCCAGAACTCTGGGTAAGACCGCTCACAGGCTGTAATGTGTCCAGCAGCCACCTCATCGTGTCTTCTAGGGAAATGAGGACAGGGACTTTTCTGATTGGGAAAAAAAAGGGAAAATTGTGTAACATTTATGCTGGCAATATGATACAAGTCCACCCAAATTTCTGTGATGACATCATCCACTGTTGGTGATGAAATACACTTTCCTGCACCCTTATCATTCCAGCTAACTTTTTATTCAACATTATCTTGATTTCCATAGATTTTCAAGTACCTGTGAAGTACCTGATATAACACTTTGAATATATTATCAGATCCAATAGATACTTTGATCACCTTTTGTCTGTTTTATTCATTTCTTGAATACTGGATCAATAACGATACTTCCATCTTCTCTGACAGCTTAGGACAGGTTCATGGTATTTCAGTAACAGACATTTTTAAGTGTAATGCATATTTATTTTTTCTCATTGCGCAGGTTTGCAGACAATGGAGTTGGATTATCCTTTGCCAGGTGTGTATTTATCTAAATCACTTGACTTATATCAGTCTAATTATTTTATTGAGCCATATTTTGTTTTTTTCTTTCCCCATGGTGAACTTACCAAGAACCACATATTGTATGATATTTGCTGTGTGGTCACAAGTATCTCTTTCTTGTGCAGTACAATGACTAATCTAGAGGCATAAAACTATGAACATGTTTACGTGTATGTATGAATTTTATACCCTCTTTTTTCCAGTGATGGCAGCTACCCTAAGGATGAAGGCTCCAGCCAGGAGGTGACACAATCTCTCTTTGTGGGCGAAAGCCGAAACAGAGGGACCAATGCGGGCCAGAATAAATACTGGGGCTTAGGAGGGGCTGATGCAAAGATGAGGACACTGCCTAGAAACAGGTGAGACGGAGCAAACAGGGAAGATAAAATTGCTGAAGGGAGGAAAGATAAATCTGAGGAATTTAGATGGAAATCCAACTCAAACTGAGTTTTGTGAGGAATTGCAAAGGGAGGGAATTGGAGGAGTCTGCAAAGAAAAATATGTCAGGAAAAACAAACAAGGAAGAGCGACTCAGCAAGGCAGTGAGGTAGTTGGACAGATGGACACATGAGGCTGCTACAGCTGCTTTAAGCAGTAGGTGGACTTGTGAAAGGAAGTCCTGTGTTGACTAACTTCCCTCCAGTGATATTTTAGGCAGCTTATGAAAAACTGGTGGCAACACTTCAGTGGTTTCGTAGAAAGGGATTACTCATTGTAGCATTTTGATAATTTAAGAACATTTGCTTTCTGTTTAGGACATCAGGCTTTTCTGACACACAGCTCCTACTTCTTTTTAACTTTGTTTTGATTTTTTGATTATCTTTGGAGGGGAACATATGAAGATCTGACATAGCTCCCACTGATAGGTAAACTATCAGTGGGTAAACTATCAGAAATATCTTCTCAGGGTCTCCTTACAGTTCTCCCTCTGTCTGTCTTTCTTTTTGTCTCTCATTACAGATATTTTTTATACAAGAGGAGAACAACATAAACAAAAGACTGACAAATAGTTTTTTTTTTGGTTTTAGGGGAATACAGTTTATGTCAGTTTGTTACCACTGTCACCACTTTGTACAACTTTACAGCCATTTTTATAGGCTTCCGGACCGCACTGTGACATCTGGCTCAGTCAATCTGTCTGTCGCCATGGTGGTTGCTGCCAGGACTGCCGACACTCTTTTTTTTCTTGCCACAGAGAATGGATGGATAATTTGATGATTTAATTAAAACGCGAGTCCAATAAGGTTTCAGTAATAGCGATTACATAAAACACAATTTTACTTGTGTGAACTTTAGTTACATAACAAAGCCCACATTATGAAAACAAATGAACGTGACATTTGAATAATTAGACCAGGATCACTGATTATGCTGGAGCAAATTGGAGAATTGGTGAAGATTTGATTATTACCTCAAAATGTCAGTCTTACCTACTCATTGTAAACTTTTATATGAAGGAAGTTTGTGTCAATGTAGCATTTGTAGCAGTGTTCTACACTGACCATAGTGTCTATATAACTCATGTTAAGTCATTTGGGAGGAACTGTAAAATTCACTGGAGGCTGTATGACTAAGATTTATGGGACATGTAATTTCTGCTCCATAGTGAGCTCATTGGCTTGCTGAATCATTTTGGAGATTTATTAACATGTGTCTCTGTAACTCCTTTTGGGTTTAGGCCAATGTGGGGCTAAAACGAGAGGCCATCCATTTGAATTATGGTCCCTTTACTCTTTTTACTTCATTTGTTTTCTCACATGTATTGATGTCAAATATCTTTTCTAGTCATACGCTATTTCTTCCCTTTCTTCACTAAAGGACATTTCCAATCCGAGGTTTCCAGATCTATGATGGTCCGGTGCGGCTCACACAGAGCACGTTCCGTGGATTCATCCCTACACCAGAGCGTTACACCAGCGCAGTGGGATTCAGCCTGAAGAACACGTGGCAGCTCACCCCACGAAACAACCTGTCCCAGCTCAACTTCCACTCCACTGTTAGTACACATTTATGTTTGATATAACTTCACCTGAGGCATCCTGAGCACATTCAACCATTTAGTGTATTGTAAATATATTTGCACTATAGTATTACAATTACTCCATCAAATTAACATGCAGTTCAGTGTGGAGCCTGTTAAGCAGTCCAGTAGGGTCCTGAATGGTTTCAGGCTCTGTATATAATTAATATTGTGTATATTTTGTCTTGTTTGTCCTTGATTTCATGTGACATCTCAGGACAGATAATCCCTAAATGTGACTTTTTTTAACCATACATTTGTCTCAGCTCTTTCTCTTCCTTCCTCTTTATCATTCTGTTGCGTCATACTTTGTTTCTTTCTTCTCTGCAGATTCACTGCTGTTAGAAAAACAGCAATTGTAAACACTTTCCTGTATAAACATTTTTTTATTGATCTTAGTCCTTTTCTCTTTGCCTCGCTCTAAGCTGTCTCTGCCCCTTTGGCAGCTTCATCCGATTTGTTTTTTAACGCCCTTCAACCATCCTCTCATACTGACGAGAATGCAGCTCAGTCACTGAGTTGACATTTATGTGAAGCTGCGGTCAGAGAGGAGACCCCATACAGAGTCAGGCCTGTGGAGAAACAATGAAACACTGCTGCCCTCTAGTGGTTGTATAGTACAGTGTCTGCCTCACTTAAACCTGTCACTAACAAACCCCAATTACACTTAACTGCATCTAAAGTCTGCTATTAATTTGTATGGTGGTGTTCATGACACACTCTGTGTATACTATCCTCAGGTGGGTCTGCGGACGTTCTTTGGTCGTCCTGGCCAGTGGTTTGAAGAGAATGACCTGGATGGGGACAAGAACTCAATCTTCCATGATGTGGACGGATCAGTGACAGGCTACACAGACACTTACGTCGGCAGATTAGACAACTACCTGATCAGACATCCCACCTGTGTCAACATGTCTCAGTGGAATGGAGTGATCTGTAGCGGCCGCTACTCCCAGGTACAGTGGATGTTCTACATTTTAGTCGTGTTGTTCTGTCCCTCTAATGTAAAATTCCTCTTTATCATCCTACACTCTTCTTCTTCTTCTTCCTGACTCTACTACATCCTCTTCTCCCTCAGGTGTACATCCAGACCCAGGGAGCTCCTAACCTCAGTCTGTCAATCAGCAGAGATGAGTACCCCACAATTCCTCTGGTGCTGAGGGGGATCAACAGCCAGGGGACGCTGTTCCAGCCCATCCTGATGATGAGCAAGAGCTACACGCTGCACTGGAGCGGACCTGCACCCAGAGAGGTTGTCCTCTCCCTCATCAACTTCGATAAGTGAGTCACCAGAGCCAGTTATGTGTAAGGAGGGCTGCTGCAAGTCAATGTATTTATGATATATCTTCAAATTTTGACAGGAAATAATAACATTATTTTCAATTTCAAATATTTTTTATCACTCTTATCAGTGTTTAACAAGAATAGACCAAAATGTCCTCACATCTTCAGTTATATTGTGTGATTTCTGGTTTTGTATTAGCCACATGATAAATATTCTCAGCTAAAAAACATACTTAACTAATGAGATAATAATAACATTTCTAAATGTTTCTAGTTATGAGAGGTCTTGTGGAAACATTGGGTGATGTTGAATGTCTTTCATTCTCTCCCTCAGAGATGACTGGGTGCTGGTTGGACTCTGTTACCCAACAGACAGCACTTTTCAGATCATGGCCGACATCAACGATAGGCAAAGCAACACTTTTGAGGATATGACAGACTACGGCACCGTGCCATCTCTCAAAGAGCTGGAAAAGAGACCGATGGAGAGGAAATACTTCTTTGACCTAACTACTGGGTGAATTAACACAATACATTGTCTTCTGTTTTTCTTTTACCCCTCACACACATAATTAGACATGAAAATATTGCAGTATGCTCACAGAAGCAGAAGCAGCTTAAACTTTGTAATTTGACACAAAGCAGAGTGGCTCCTGATCCTGGTTTGCACTGACCTCAAAGGTCATTCTTCTACATTGAATTCCTTTTGTCACTCTGGTTTTCTAAAATGTATTAATTCTGCCTGTTCTTCCTGTTTTCCTCCCATCACACTAGCTTGTTATGGCTCTACCTACGAGCCCGGCACAGCCGTGACGGTCACAGCTACTGCTCTGTAAAAGGCTGTGAAAGAGTGAAAATCATGGCTACCACGTCTTCCAAACAGATTTGTAACTGTACAGCCAAGGCTTATCCCAAGTACTCCAAGACCCCCTCTGCAGTGGTACCTATGCCTGCCCTCAACACACAACCCTGCAAAGTCTGCGGAGCAAAACAGGTTTGTGTTGCGACATTAAGATACCTGTACCGGTAAATGTAATTTCGGTCCAGATGTTTGCAACCAGTATGTTTTGTGTCTCAGCTTGTGTTTTCCAGTGAGCCATGGACATCCTATCTCCAGACACAAGTCAAGTCTCTCAGCAGCAAAGAGCAGCAGAAAGGAAGCAACAGCTCCTTTATCACTGTAAGAATATCAGGCTTCAATAAAGAAACAACAGATTTTCCTTGTAGATGCTGTATTTTCATGTGACTGGAGCTTTTGGTTCATGCTTTTATGTGTCTGACCCCTCTGTTTTATCTGTTCCTCGTTAGGTGAATGAGGTGACGATGCCCTTCTTTCAGCCTGGGTATTTCCTAGTGTCTGTGGACGCCTGCTCTGGGAAAGTCACCAAGAAAACCTCATTTGCCAAGATGGACGCCAAGATGGCACAGTACATGAAAACTGGAATACCAAAGAGGTTAGAAAGAAAAAATAAGATAATACCACTCACACAAACACACAGTATTTCTGCTTCAACACAAAAAATTAATACTATTGATGTCAGTGTGAATGAGTATTTACACCAATAAGATTAAATAAGCATAATTAATAATAATAATAATAATAATGCATTTTATTTAAAGGCGCCTTTCAAAGCACTCAAGGACACCTTACAAGGCACAAAAACACGACAACAGTACATCAAACAATAAAAATCAGGTAAATTTTAGTGCAAAGATAAAGAAATAAATATGAATGTGACTATAAAGTGCATCAGTGCAACAAATAAGCAAGAACATGATTGCATAGTTAGTGTGAGACAGAGTATGCCACTCTGAATAAGTGCGTTTTCAGGCGGGATTTAAAGGTGGAAACAGAGTCCGAAGTGCAAATGTCCGGTGGGAGAGAGTTCCAAAGGCGGGGGGCAGATAGGCTGAAAGCTCTTGACCCCATGGTAGTTAAGTTGGCAGATGGGGCAAAGAGCTGGTTGGCGGAGGAGGATCGGAGAGTTCGGGAGGGTGTGTAGATGTGAATAAGTTCCAAGAGATATGATGGTGCCAGGTTATGAAGGATCTTGTAAGTGAGGAGTAGAATCTTAAAGTCAATGCGGGATTTGATAGGAAGCCAATGAAGTTGCTGCAGGGCAGGAGTGATGTGTTCAATAGAGGCGGTCCTGGTAATGATACGGGCGGCCGCGTTCTGTACCAGCTGGAGTTTGTGAAGAGATTTCCGCGGAAGACCAAAGAGGAGAGCGTTACAGTAGTCCAGACGGGATGTGATCAGGGTGTTTACCAGGATAGCGGTGCAGGTTGGTGAAAGTGAGGGACGGAGACGGTTGATGTTCCGTAGATGGAAGTAGGCAGTCCGGGTAACGTTATTGATGTGGGCTTCGAAAAATAATGTCCTATCCAGGATAACACCCAGGCTCTTTACCTGATGCGATGTAGGAACAGTGGAATTGTCAATGGACATGGAGAAAGTGTTGAGTGTTGTTAGGGTAGATCTGGTAACAATGAGGAGGACCTCAGTTTTTTCGCCGTTGAGTTTAAGAAAGTTGAGTGAGAGCCATGATTTAATTTCCAGTAAGCAATCCGATAGGGCGATGGGTGGCAGAGTGGAAGAAGGCTTAGTGGAAAGATAGAGTTGGGTATCATCAGCGTAACAATGGAATTGAATGTCAAATTTCCTGAGAATATGACCAAGAGGTAGAAGATAAATAATGAACAGGAGGGGGCCAAGGACAGAGCCCTGGGGAACACCACTAGAGACTGGGGAGGAGCCGGATCTCAGGTTCTTAAGTTGAACAAACTGTGTGCGGCCAGAGAGATATGATCGGAACCAGGCCAGAGGGATGTCAGTGATTCCAATGGAGGATAACCTGTCCAGGAGGATGTCGTGGGAGACAGTGTCAAAAGCTGCGCTCAGGTCGAGGAGAACCAGAATGGAGAGAAGTCCACAGTCAGATGCCATCAGGAGGTCATTGGTGATTTTCACTAGTGCTGTCTCGGTGCTGTGAAGGGGACGGAAGCCAGACTGAAATTGTTCATAGAGTTTATTGTCGGATAGGTGGGTTTGGAGCTGGGCTGCAACAGTTCTTTCCAGAATTTTGGAGAGAAATGGCAGGTTTGAGATGGGTCGGAAGTTGTTCATATCATTCGGATCAGTGCCAGGTTTCTTGAGTGTTGGTGTTATTGCAGCAGTCTTTAGTGATGCTGGGACAACACCAGAGGTCAGTGAGGAATGAATGATGTCGGTTATTAACGCGGATAGGGCAGGTAGGCAGATTTTTACCAGGTGGGTAGGTAGAGGGTCTAACTGGCAGGTAGATGGCTTGGATTTATGAATGAGACCAGTTATTTCAGAGAGCTGAAGGACGATGTAGGCCAAGAGTGCGGAGAGGATGCAGAGTTATTTGAAGCAGTCAGTGTCTGGTGGATTCTCAATTTTGGCATTGAAGAAGGTCATGAAGGCATCACACTTTGCGACTGTGAGTAAGTGAGATGGCAGAGCGTCAGGAGGTTTCAGAATATTGTTGATAGTTGAAAATAAGGCTCTGGTGTTCCCATCAGCTGTCCTGATTAAGGTTGAGTAGTATGTGGTCTTGGCTGAAGAAAGAGCATCCTTGTATTGAAGTATGTGATTATAATACATTTCTTTGTGAACTGCAAGGCCGGTTTTTGCATAGAGGCGCTCCAATCGACGGCCTTTGGTTTTGAGCTGGCGTAGTGCTGATGTGAACCAAGGAGCATAGGGATGCATTTCAAAATAAAATATAAAACAGAGAGTTTTTGCTAAGATGTGCATTCTAAAATAAAGTGGATCATTCATATTGAGCTCTTAGATCATTTATTTTCTACGGCTTCTGTTCCGATCATTTGAGCGGGTAATTTTGATCAAAAGATTTGTGCTTATATGAGACATACAGGTTTTGAACTGCCTGTCGGAAGTAGCCCAAGGGTCTGTCTTTTCTTGATTAAAAGCTGTGTTTTCCCTGTCTACTTTTAACTTTTTAGAGCATGCCATATGAAATTAATTTCCTTGAGCTGTACGGATACTAATAGATTATGTAAAAACACTGCAGACCACTGATTGGTCAGTCGTTTATCTCATTCACAGGCTTTCTGTTTCAGAAAAAGCTTTTGACTGCTCCATCTACTCGCTCTGCTGCTCTGTCTCTCACTTGCTCCCTCTCTCTCAGCTGCCCTGCTTGAAACACAGTATTCACATATTTGCACAAAACAAGTTTTTTCCTGTTAATCTTGGTATTTACCACTGCATCAGTTGGATGTAATGAAAGAATGAACAGGAAAAATGCAGAGGAGGAAAATTAAACAGAAACTAAGAGCGTCTGTCTCTTCAGTAAATCATCTGTTGATTATATTTGATGGTTGTTTATTTGTGCATTAGAACGTAACTGTCGTGAAACATTCAGAAAATAATGTTGTATTTCTGTCATTCACACGCTTTCTCTCTCTCTTGGAGAAAGCTTTCCACCACTGTTTTTCTATCACTCACTCACACAGAAGCCCCGCCCCATTGCTGCAGCGGAGCGGCTCAGTTTTATGATAAATATTGAGCGTGTCCAAATTGCACCAAATTTAACACTGCACTTCTTAGGGTCCCCAGCAAGGCACCTGCCAAGTCTAAAGTAGATCAGATGAACAGTTCTCAAGATATGTCAAGGACATACATACATACATACATACATACATACATACATACAGACAGACAGACAGACAGACAGACAGACAGACAGACAGACAGACAGACAGACAGACAGACAGACAGACAGACAGACAGACAGACAGACAGACAGACAGACAGACAGACAGACAGAAAGAAAGACAGACAGACAGACAGTGGTCCCTTGATTTATACTTAGATTTACAGATTTGATTGTTTTCCTGATCAGGTCGATTGTGCTCATGGCAACAAGAGGTCAGCTAGAAGGCCTAACTGCTGTAGCACCACATCTGGTCTCCTTTGGTGTGGCCAAAGTTGCTGATCTGCACAGTAAAGGTTAGTGGCACCCTCACAAATTGATTCCTGCCTTTGACTCTCTTGTTACTACATATCTGTCAGATCAGTGTCCTCTTTTCTCATACACTGCGACTGCTGTCTCTCACCACAGAGAGTCTAGCACTCTGGGGATTCCAGGGCAGTTCTTCACCCCCTCCTTGGGTCTCGCTCCAAACCGGGCATGGAGATGAGTTCCTGGGGCTGCAGGAGCGCTACCTGCCGCTTGGTCTGGAAGCATACGGCTGTTCGCCACATGCAACTAAAACACGCAAAGACCTGGAGCTGCTAAAAAAAGCCACGGGACTACAATGACCAATGTGAACTATACAACTTATCTACCCAAAACCCTCTTGCACACAGATACACAAACACACACAACCAGCTGATGAATGTGAACTGCTGAACCTTTAATTTATTAACAATGGCAAAGATTTTTTACAAGTTTCAAGTGGAGAGAAGGTATTTTATTATAAGCGGGGTGAGTATTTTAGTGATTTTGTTTGTGTGTCTGCGTGTGGATGTGTAAGTATGCCTTGGGGCCGTTGAGTCAATGCACTTTCCTTTTAAAGACACAACATGCCTTATCAGCCAAAATGATCAAATGGAGCTTTGCAATAACTTTATTGTTTATCATGAACAATAGCAAAAACAAATCCAAAGCAATCATTAACATCTACCTGCCAGTTCTATTATTTATTATATAATAAATGGAAACAGAACAAAATGCATTAGTTACACACAGGCCAGAAGGAAATTATGACAATAAATTGCATTGTCCCTGAAAAATGATGTTCGATTGGAACTAAAAATGAATTGAGATGGATTCGATGTGCTCAGGTCAAAGGGAAATAATGAAAATAAATGCCATTGAATCTGAGAATTAAACAGCTATATTAAGCCAGAACCTTTCGTGTACTAAAAATAAACCCAGTAGCTAGTTAGGTATGTTAACTGTTACCATTATTTATTGCAAAACACCTATATTTTTTAAAACTAAGCCATATTCATACTAATATTTAAACAGTCTTGTAGACATAATAGTTTGCAGTGAATTGAATCTGGTTATCTTGCCTTATTGGCTTTATCTAGCTGTCTGACATATAAAAAATATTGTTAAAGAGAAAAGTTAATCACATTTGGAGACAGTTTGTAGCCCATTAATCTTTTTTCCACACATAGACCATTATATCTGTAACATCTGAATCTTTAACTGGAAAACCTCCTCTGATCATCGTGCAGCTGTACAAAAAATTCTTTAAGCACCTTTTTTATGGATTCCTACCTGGACTTACTGGATCTTTTATTTCTCATATTTTTATTTATCTCTTCACAGTGATGGTGTCTCAAGTGCTGGCCACATGTACAGCACAGTTATTCATAAACTGTAGATAACTTTTTTTTTTCTTAAACAAAATTGAATGTTTAACCTTTCATCTGCCTCAAACATGATCTTTTCATGTGCATTATTGCCAAAACAGTATGTTGAGATGTGATGTCAGGGTGCATTTTTTAGAGATGGCACCCTGGCTATACAGTAGTTAGCAACAAAATGCATACAGATCATATTCTAGCTGTAAGGCTTACATTGATACTTACAGTATATAATCTTTTTAAAGGGTGTTTGGATGTGAGCAGGGCTCCCCCACTGAGCAATGATTAGTACCTGTCTGTGACTGTGTGTGTGTGTGCGACTGTGTGAGTGTATGACTGACTGTGTGAGATCGAGAGAGGAAGTTTACCTTGTTGCCTTTTAACCACTCTACTGTTAAAAAGAGCAAAAGAACGAGAGAGAAATGTTTTTCCGAACCTTGCCTTTTGTTCAATTGATGCTTTGAAAATGCACAACCAAGAGTTCATTTTTTTCTTAATTAGAAGTGAGCTTTGTAAATAGTGTTTAATGTTATAACTCAAACTGTACATGTAACGGACATGTCAAACAGGTTGTCAATTTACTGTGTGTTTGATTTTTTTTGGTCAAGTAATGGAAAAATTGAAGTCAATTCTTTCAACATTAAAACTTGGCATGTGTTATGAAATTGCCAGTTAAATAAACATTTATGCTTTGTGATAAAATTCTGCTTAATCATTGTCTTACAACAGTAGCTAAAGGTGAATATTAAGCTCAAGGGACACATCTGTCTGAAAATGATGAAAATGATACCTCATATTCAGTGTGTTTGCTCTTCACCTCAGTAATTTCACCACTTGGGGGCAGCCTAGTATTTTTGAGGGAGTCCTGTCTTGAAATGAAATCTAATCTACAACTATTACATTTATACATGAATAATGTCAGAACATGAAATCAATGCAGCTGAATTATATGTAAGTTACAATAGAGTAGAAAAAACGTCTGAAAAAATGCCAATTTCCTGGTCTAATGATACAAATATTTTCCTACTTAAGGAAGCTTTAGATTTACGAAATAACCATGGGAAGAGGCAACAAAGATATTCGATATTCAATGAGCCTCTGAAAATCACAGTCAACGTATTCTATGAAATAAGTGAAGTATTAGATGTAAAGATTTTTACAGTAGCAAGATGGAAAGGAGCAAAACAAACCACATACAAACTGCAGGTCAATGAATAAGTAATGGATAAACAAAAATGTGTTTGGGCACCTGCCTCATTAATTCATAGTCAAGCACGTGACATAATAGTGCGAGACTGATTGTTACTGTGTGTGCTTGTGTGTGAAAATCCTTGACAAGAAAAGGATATAAGAACTGTCACTACCTTAAGAAACATGATGCATTCTCCACTGACCACAGCCCACCACATTGGCCATAAAATGGTCATGAAGACTAAGTGTTCTCACAAACTTGGCACTATTCTGGGAGCGATGCGACACCATTTGCCAGTGAAATGATTCACATGAGGACAGCAGCTCCATCTGACTCCAAGACATCTGCCATAAAGAAAAAAACCCTAACCCTAACAATGATTGGATTGCACTGCAGCTTTTCCATTGTCTTTCACTGGCCTCTCTCTCTCTCTCTCTCTCTCTCTCTCTCTCTCTCTCTCTCTCTCTCTCTCTCTCTCTCTCTCTCTCTCTGTCTTCTTTTTGATTGGCTTGAACACATTTAAACTCCCACACTGATACGTTATCAGGGTAGACCATTACAACATTTGCATCACATCTACCATATAGCTTTTGATTTTCAAAAGCCTTGCATGGAGTAATCTTTGTGTCCTTTAAAAAAAAACAACAAACAAAAAAGCTTTGATTATTGTGTTTTTATGTCACATTAATGGACTGAGTTTTCTTTACAGCTGAGTTATACTTATTTAATACACAGGCGTTTGAACTGTGCAAATACAATTACTGAAATGCCAAGGCTAAAAATATGACGCTTTTCGTGTGTTTGCTGGAGCGTGGGTGGTAGCCATTTAGCAATATAATGTATTGTTGTCATGAGAGTACAGCTATAGAAACAAACGTACATTGTGACACATCAGTAACTACTGTATCTGTTCTTTTAATTGTTTTTTTTGTTTTGTTTTGTGTTTTTTTTCTTCTTTTTTTTAGTTTAACACCAATTACTTTATGGGATTTTTTTCTTCTCTTTCTAACCTTTCTTTAAAGGTTAATTGAGACAGACGAGACAAAGAACAAAAAGAAATGGTTGAAAAAGAGAAACAGGAGATAAAGCTGCCTTACCAGTGCAGACATCCAGTACAGTAAAGCTTAACTGGAGAAAAAAATAGGCTAAAGGTATAGTATAAGAGGAGAACATCACCATTTTTTCAAGTCTGTCTTAAAACAACAGTGGCAGTGAAGATAACAACATCTGGGACTTATTCATCTTGTATTGTGCCTAACTTTATTGGATCACAACATATCACAGAGGATATGCAATTAATCATATGTTCTGGTTCAAGATGAGACCAAACACAAAATGTGGCCTGCAATAGACTAGATAAACCTTGTTTTTAGCCTAGCCTGCTATGTTGTAATGCTTATCATAAAATGGTGAGGACTGCTAAAAAGACTGAAGTCTAGAGTGATTACCATAGGCTCATCTTAAATACTATCAATATTTATTTATATACACAACATAACACATACATAATTTACAAGCAGCAGTCCTGAAGCCTGTCCTGTAAGTAGGACTATTCTAAGGGCCTGTGACTGAAAAGGGCCCTAAAAAGTATTACAACTTCAGGTATTTTTCTCAATATTAAATGATTAGCCTGTCGTCGTTAATATGATCCTTTATTTACAATGTACTAATAAAACAGACTTTTTATTTCTTGTAAAAAGTAAACACCCAGAGAGCCCGCCCCCCCCTTCTTTCATTAAATGGTTTGGTCCTGCTCCCAAATAGGCGCGAACAGGACTTGTTAGCAGTGAACTTCCGTGAGGAATGCAGGAGGAGCGACATATCTGAAGAAATATTTAGCTTCCAAAAACAAAAAGGAAGTAAAGAAAGACAGGAGAGAGAAAAGAAAAGGCGACAGTACATCACCTAACTTTTCACAAAGAAAGGCGGATTTGTCTGTGAGTGGTAGAAATGAGCTTTGCTCCGAGTTAGCTTTGTCCATAGTGAAATATACTTACTTTTGCTTTCCTAACATTGGGTTTACATTTTGCTCTGTTTTTAGCCGACATTAAATCAATGCAATCAAAGTTTCTGCAAGGTATTCATACTAAATTAGTTGTCTCTGCCCGTACCTGGAGCCAGGCCCAACAGATGCAGCTTGAGGCTCAGCAGCCCTGTCTCCTCATCCTCCTACCAATGAAGCAGCCATACTTCCACCTAAAGGAGGAGGTGAGCAGCACTGGGTTAAATGATATGTCAGTTGGTGTAAAAGCAGGGGGTCTGTGAGAATTTCTTTATTGTTATTATGATAACAAGGAAAATAATTTTTAGTGACAAGAATTGGTACTGAGTTGGTATATATATATGTATACTTATTTCAAAAATCTGCTCATTTTGTTCTATTATTCTATAGATGATAATGTTTATTTTAAGTGGAGAGGTTATTGTATATTCAATTTATATTTATTTCAAGTTGTGTTAATATTAAAATAATACACTTAGAATTTAACCATTAAAATTACATTTAAACAGTAAAAGTTGGCATTTAGCACATATCTTATAGAGGGTGTCAGTCTTGCATCAAATGGTGAATTCCACTGAATAGCCGTTTTCACACATGAACTCCAGACAAAGTCCAGAGAATCAGTTCCGGACATTTTCTGGATTTGCCCTTTCACACATGTAGCACACAACAGGAGACATCTTCACACCTATACTAAGGATATGCTCAGTTTGGTTTAGTTGAGCGGAGCAGGATGCAGGACATGATGCAAAAAGTACGCTGTGGTTGTAATTCTGTATTTTTAAACTTTTCATCAGAAACAAAACAGCTTTAATTTTACAAGAAATCAGGGGAAGTCCGCTTTCCCATTAGCACCAGCTTCACAGTGGAGTGTTTAGTCAAAACAATGCAGCTTAGCTAGTGTAAAATAGTGGCTTTGGATGAGGAGTTGACTGCTGGAAGTCAAACATGTTGTGTTTAAGTTTATGTTCAACAGTTGTTCAACAGTTGTTTGGTAAATTGCTCTTGCTGCCTGCCATACTGCTGGATTTTGTTGCACTTATGACAGTGAGCAGTTGTAGCTTGCTCGCCCGCTGTGAATTCTCCTGAGAATTCAACGCTGTATTCACACATGGGCTCAATTGGACATCACACAGGCTTTGTACGAGGCATGTGTCAGGGTAAAGTCAGTTTAATGTCCGGTCCCACTGATTTAGACAATTGCATTCACACATACAGCTCCTCTGGGTAATGTCCTAAAAAATTTCAGGGTTGCAGTGCATGTATCAAAGGGGCTTTTGCAGAATGTTGCATGCATGTCTGCACAGTGTTATATTTTCACAGCTCACTGTCAGTAAATATCGCACAGTAAGTATTGGACTACAAGAGAGTTGCAAGCCCGCAAAGGTGGAGTTATTGAGTTATTTAAAGCTTTGAATAGGTCAACTGGAGTTGCGGTATCTTGTGATACCTGCATGGGGCCCAAAATCCCTGGCGGGGTCCCTGCACATGACCAAGTGCATGATCCCTTCCAAGCCTGGAGAGGATGATAAATATTGACTAATTATGCAGTTACTGCATTTTGTCTTTGTATGGCATGAGCATCTATGAAGTGGACGCACGTTACACGTTACATGTTACATCTCTAGCTTGTTTAAGTGTCAGAAACGGACTTTTTGCCTTCCTTAGATAAGTGGAAGGGTGTGCAGTCTGCATGTTTGCATGGCAAAGCAAGTCTAAACAAGTGGGTCTTGAGCTGCTTTTTAGGATGACCACACTGTTCACAGATCTTAAGGAGCGACATCAAAGAGAGAGAGAGTGCCACAGTTTGGGAGCCACAACCTCAAAAGGACAGTCTCCTTTACTGTAGTTTTAAGCGTAGATCAAGGAACAACCTGCAAATCCTGATTAGAGGACCTTAGAGACCTGCTGATGACGTAGGGCTGCAGTAGATCTCTAATGTAGGCAGGCAGCACCTGCCTGACTGCTCTATAGGTGAACACGAGAACCTTGAACATAAAACATAAAAACATGAATTAACATTTACATCTCAGTGTGAAACACAATGCACCTGAGCTTTGCAATGTTTCTCAGCTGGAAAAAAACATGAGTGAATCAGAAACTTGACATGTTGGTCCAATGTCCAGAGCCTGGTCCATAGTGACACCTAGATTTTGTTATGAAGGATTTAACTGGTGAGCTAAGAGACTCAAGACCATGCCTTATCTTATGGACAATATTAGGTGGGGCAGAGAGAGAGAGAGAGAGGTGTGTGTGAGCAGAGCAGCATATCATTAGATGAGTCCACGCAGCAGTTTTGTAGCTCTACAGATAAATTCAGGGTAAGTTTATCTGGATTCAACAACTCACCACATTGTATAATTTTTAAATCTCAACATTCACTCAGTTCAGCGGTTCCAGTTGATTCCTCGCTGATGCTCAGGGATGGTGGTCCTCCTGAATAATTAAACAATTCTGACTGCCATGTAGGGGTCCGTTTCCATGACAACCCTTCTCCCGGTGTCCTGGCTGCCCTGAGGGTAATGCAAATCTCCTGTCTGCTTAATGTCACAGTTACCGCTGCAAAGTGGCACACAAACATGGGTTGGGGTCAGAGGGAGCTTTTTGATTACACGTCCGGCCTTCGGCTGCCTCTCTGCCCCGGTGTCGTCACAGAGGACAGGTTGAGGTTCATATGCTGTCATGACTGTAGAAAGTGTAGCAGCTGGATGCAGTAATGATAACACTGTCGGAAGAAGCCAAAAACACTTTCAGTTTGGCTTCCTCTCTCATGCAGTATAGTAATTGACCACAAACGGCTTCAGTAAGTACTGATGAGTCAGTGCAGAGAATCTTTTAATGATGTCCGTAATCTTTTTTGACAGTATGCTAATACTCCCTCTACCATGTACACACACACACACACACACACACACACACACACACACACACACACACACACACACGCTTTCTTGATCCACCTCACACACAACACTACTCAGAAATAGTCAATTACCCTTTAACATCAAATGGTTCATCAGTTCCCCGGCCTATTAGACAGTGAATTAACCTTATCTACCTGTAGATGAAGTATGGGTGTGACGGTAGTAGCTTTCAGTCAGAGCTATTACTAGAAAATATGCGGTGTACTTTCCACGCAGCATGATACTGACTAATCAGGCCCAAAGAAATGCAATAAAAAACGGATTATGATGCAGTTATTTATTTTCAGAGGTGCTTATACCCTATTTTAATCATTCACTCAATTAATATGTGGTTATGTGTTACGGTTAAGGCCTTGAAGGGACTGTGAGACGTCTAAATGTGAAAACCCAGCATGGGATTTTTAAAGCCAAACTTTCAGTGAGTCTTGACGGATTTGTACCCTGTGTTTCATGAGTCAGTGGGTGACTCAGAGAAGGGTAAAAATGAAATTGCTCTGTGTGTACCAAACATTAAAAGGTTCTGTAGTTTAGTTTAATTTAATTCTCATTTATTTGACTGTAAACAGACCTTGTGGAGGCTGTTAAGGCTCAAATGCCTTGCTTTCAACAGATTCAACAGATCTGTGTTACCGCTGAGGACTAAATGAACACTTATGCAACAACATAAAACCGCTTGCAAACTCAGTGTTTATAGAAATATGAGAAAGGCCATTAGTGTTCGGTGATGATGATGATGATGACTATGAAAATGATGATAATGATGGCAGCAATCGTCCCTGACGCTGCCAGCCTCGAGCCCTGTATTAACCTAATCCTTCCTGTGTGGTTACCAAACCAAAATAATCAGTGTTCCCCAGAGAAGCTGCACCAGATTTGTGTCTGCTGTGACTGACCAAACATCAGGGCTCTGCTGAGAGCCTCATCTCCAGGCTGTCACTGATACATCTGATCCTGGTCAACTGCTATGGGTCCAGGCTCAAACACAGAAGGATTGCAGAGTAAATCCACTTAGCCGCTCCTCTCGTATTTAGCCTGAAGACAGCCTAAAGACATGCAGATACCTCACAGAAAGGCACTCAATCTGATAACCTTCTGAACTGGCTGCCTTAATTGGTTGGCTGTGTGTCCTCCTGTAATAAAGCATGTATGTTGTGGAGGAAGGGAGCAGTGCCATCAGAGAGACCCCAAAACATCACCCCACTCGCTAATTAGATATAGATTTTGTGTGTCCACATGTGGAACTAAGAAGGAGGCCCAATATTTTCTGCTGTCGCACGGTGTTGATTGATTACCTTTGTTCTTCTTCTCCCTCAATCACATAACCCCAAATATTATCTATCAAATATGGACATGGAAATCTTGCCTACTAATGAATACAGAAATATAGTTCTGTTGGTAATTTCTTCCTGTAGTAATAAAGCAGTTGTTAACTGCACAGGTAAAATGAATGATGAAAGTGACTTTCTCCTCTATTGATGTTTTATGGTTTTCCACTAAAGTTAAAATCCTAATCTCCCCCTCAAGTGTAAATGATGCATATCTTAGTTTTGTAACTTAAGGTTATAATGGTGAGCAAATTTTTTATGTCCTCTATCCCTTCAATGTACTATCCACACTCATCCTCCTCCTCCTCCTCTTCACCCTTGTCATCCAGCCCCTTTCCCACAATTATTATTGTCTCTTCTTATTTGTGGCCTACGTGCAGTATTTGTAATAATGAGTTTGTTGAATAGAACCACCCACTCAGAGTCAGGTAATTGATTACTAATTGCTACACTGTTGTGTGGAACTATTGTCTAAAATGCTACGTCTCCCTTAATTGCTTTATCATGCTCACACACGTCTCCTTAGATCTGTATCTCTCCTCTCTGAGCATCTTTAAAATTGATCACAGCTCAAGGTGGGTTTATTTGTCTGTGTGTGTGTGTGTGTGGAAATAAACGACCTGATCAGTACCAGTTTGTACCTGATGTGACAGACCACAATTGGATGAGCCATGGTACAATGTTAACGCTGCATCAGAGCAGACAGGCCGTGACAGAGAGGAGACAAAGTGGTGGAAAAGAGAGAAGAAGAAAGGAGATGGATGGTGAGACAAAGTGTTGTGAAGCGTGGGGAAGAAAGGAGGCCGGTGGAAAGAAATTAAAGAACAAAATAAAAGGAGTGGAATTGTTTCGAAGGAATATCAGTGAGCAAAGTGAGACGTTATGTCTTGCTGATGTTTCCAGACAACAGAGAGGAATCTCAGGGCCCTAAAGTGATCAGCAGCTTGACAGGGGCCTCTATCTGTGGTCCAACAAGACCACTCCTCTCTGTTGCTGTGGCATCCGAGAGATCTCTTCATTAATTCATGGAAGAGTGACGTACTAAATTAGCACTTGTTAGCCACCCGCTGTTTGCTTTTAGTCTATTTGCTATCATTAACCCTCCTTCCTTCAAACTGTCCTGTGTGTATGTGTGGTTATGCATGCATGGGGGAAATGGGGGAGGGGGGGTTGCGGTGGGCATCATAACTGCCTCACCTAGCAACCTGCCCCAGGGAGATGCTCAAAGGGTCTGGATCACTGGGGGTGACACACACACACTGTGCCTCCCACCCTGCAAAGCCCCTCAGAGTAACTGTGACTCAGGTGGTTTTGTGCTGATGATGTTGCGCCTGTCACATGCTCATCAGGCCCAGACAGCAGTCAGATCTGCAAGAACAGGTCTGTCCTCATACCCCTCTTCATATCCTCTTCCTCTCACTTCTGCTGAAGCACAAGGCCTCATCAAAGTGTCACAGGAAAGGGAGCGAAGACAGGTCAGCCTATGATAAAGCAGAAGAGACTGAAGAAAGAAAAAAGATATTGCTTCATCTTCATCATCACCTTGGACATTTATTTAATCTCTTTTGCGGCTAGAAAGCATCATCTTCTTTATTCTAACTTTTCAGGCTCAGGCATTTAAACAAATCAACCAATCAGAGAGCAGCCTCACATCATTATAATACCCAATATAATAACTGGAAGATTGTGGTGTAGAGGCTGTCAGGAGATGATTGAAGAATATCAGGATCTTAGTCTTCTACCCAGTGTGTCTCCTGGACTGGAGACTGACAGTGTCACACACACATGCGCCTGCACATGTACAGAGCTTGCGTCATGCCCTTTCCTCTAACCCACCTCCACTAGCAGAGGGACGTCTTGGCCACCTGTGGCTTCTGACTCCTGCAGCCAGCCATCTTCTCTCAGCGAACATTTATCTCTTCTTCCTATCACCTGGTCTGTTTCCTCTTCCCTCACCTGGTTGTAAAATTTCCAGCATTAAACATCTCTGTTGAGACTTTTTTTTTTTTTTTTTTTTTTTTAAGGAAAGAAGGAGCTTCTCTCAGAAGAGGATTCAGAAGTCCAAGACTCAAGTGAAGGAAGGTGAAGAGGAAAACAATTCCCAAAGGAGCCTTGGAGACTTTCAGAGTGGTAAGACATCAGCCATTTTGAATCTTAATGCTCACTTGGCGATGAAGCTTTAGACATTATTTTAAGAGCTAAATGTATTTTTAAAGAAAAAGTTAACACCTGGACAGAAAGTTCTATTAAATTGTGAAAATGAAGACAACGTTATTCTGCCAATGTCAATTTTTTTTTACATTTGGTTTGTTTGAGACTTGTTTCTGTGTTGATGATTATAATTGCATTATAACAGATCAAGAAGTGGTTGGCTGCTGGCGTGCTAAATAAATGATTTCTTCTCCCTATTCCCTCTCTTTCTTGCTTTGTCCCTCCATCTGTTAGCTGTTGGACACTGAAGCAACCATATGCTCTCTATGTATAAATCATCCTGCTCTCTGTTAGTCTGATAAAACATGGATTTAACACATTTCTCCAGAAAAAAGCCTTTAAGGGTTTCTCTGTCCATTAAACTATTTAAAAAAAAAAAAGTATTTATTTTTCGCTTATGTCTTTCCTTAAGTATCGATGTTATCTTTTTTTTGGTGTGTGTGTGTGTGTGGGTGGTTGGGCTTTGAGAGCTTCTTTCTTCCTCACACCTTTTACCTACAACGACAACAACTACAGCATGACATCACTACTATTCACATAGCATTAGTTTGTGAAGTCTTTGTTTTATCTGAGTTTTATTTCAACGATGCACAAGTGGCTGAAGACGAAAGATTTGTTCATGATCAGTGTGTGTGTGTGTGTGTGTGTGTGTGTGTGTGTGTGCGCGTGCGTGTGTGTGTGTGAGAGAGATGAGTATGGCTTGACTGGTGAGCCAGTGCAAGCGACTCATTCATACACACACACACACACATACACACATGTTCCAAATGCATAAATCTGAACATATTGAGGACATCATCGGTTTGCTGGCTGTCATTTAGACTGTTGTCACACAGCCTGTGAGATGTGTAGGAGTTTCGGCAGCAGTGTGGACACTTTTAATGACACTTCTCCACAGGAGGCTGCGTTTGTTTTTAGCTCATCTGTTATTACAGCTTGACAGGTTGTCTTTCCTAACTGAATCACAGCCAGCTGATGAGAGGTGAAAACCACAAAAGAGAGAATATAATTCCAGTCATACTGTGTGCCTTTGTTTTTGGCAGGTGTGCACTTTATTGATTTCCCTGGTTCCTCTGTTGCAGGATGGTCTGCTGAGGGAAAAGATAACTTGCACATTACACAGCTGCAGTGTTGATTTTGTGGGTGGAAGATCCCTCTTTTGTTTGCATCAGTAATACTCCACCAGAGTATTGTCTGTAAATATATACCTGATGCTCAAAGCAGATATGCATGAGAGAAAATTCACAAACTGTGGCAAAGAAGAAGCACCCATATTGTCTGTGAATGCTGAGTGTGAATTATTGATGATGTCAGCCTGCTTAAAAATGCATCCCCAACCTTTCTGTCGCACAGAGAGAGGAAGCAGTAATTAGTGTTAGCATATGAGAGAAGACAGATACTAATTATCAGTGGGGTAAGCACAGCAGACCCCATCCTCTTTTTTCTTTTTTGGAAGAAACTCTTATTTCCAGCCTCAGGTACACAAATCCCAAATTCTTTAAATCACCATGTTGTTAATCATAATCCCTCATTTTTGACACATGATCCAGCTTGTTTGGTTTCAGAGGGTTTCAGAGGGATGGGTGAAGTGCAATTGAAGAGAAAAAAAGAGTTTCTGTCTGATTATGAAAAGATAAATGCAGAGTTGGAAGAAAGACTCAGGCGAGCCACTTATCACAGACCATTTCATGTTCAAGGACGGGCCAATCCTGAATTCATTAGACAAATTTACATTGATTTAAATGAAGGGGTTACATGCTGGACTTTGGCACTCTCAGATGAATAAATTTAACAAATTGTGAAGGAATGCATGGATTGGTCTGTCATACCTGCCTCCTGCATTAAAATCTTTGATTATTTGGTATTAATGTGGAGCTCATGGATTAATCTAATGGTGTATTTTGTGAGCAGAGACTGAAAATATTTTTCTTCTAGAAATGAAAACTTTAAAAACAAAAATGTATATATTTATTTATTTAATAATTTGTGCTATTTTTCCTTCGGTTTTTGTTTTCAGTAACCACTGATATATTGATATTTGCCGTCATAAATCAAAAGATTCCCCACTCTGCTGTCAGTGTACACTTTATGACTATGGTCTGTATAAGGATGAAGAAAGGAACTTATGGCCGCAGTAATCTGATCATCAGCACCACAGAAGAGGATAAATATCACAGTGAAATCTGATTCAGATAAAAACGTATATATCAAATCAAATAAAGATCGGATTAAGCTTTGTATACCCAAGACATGCATGTGCAGAGCCTTCTTCTCTTTTTCTATAAGTTTTGGTCTTTTGGCTACTCCATCACATTTGGTCTTGACTGTGGCGAGACATTTGGCTGACATTTTGTTTATAACACTTGTGCCTGTTGAGATGAAGCTTGTTTGATGTTTGAAACCAGATTCTGCAGCTCGCCTCTGTATTTGTTTTCCTCACTAGTTGGAAACATTAATGCTGTTGAGCACTTTCAATTAGCCAAGGTCAGAAACACTTTCAACAAAAAACCTCTTGAGAGCTAATCCTGATCAGCTTTTACATTTTTTCTTTTTATAATGAACATTTTTAAACCCTGCTGGCGACTAAAAGACTTACAAATTAGCTTAGCCTTGAAAACATTGAATGCAATAACTCAACTTAATTTTAATGAATCCTTTTACAATACCGATTGGTACATTTAGTCAATGCAGTGAATATAAAACTGTTTACAGCTAGTGGTGAGAAATAGAAGGTGCAGATTGAAATACCAATAAACGGATAGAGCGATGGAAGGAATGTTTTATTTTAGAGCAAAGAAGCTACTGATTTTTTCGTGCATGTTTTCAATGAATTGCAACAGTATGAAAGCTGTAGCATCAACAGATACTTGATGACAACACTCAATGATTGCGGTTTGAAATTACATTATGCCTGTAACTGAGGACAGTATTCACGTAAAAGCTCAAACATTATCAAAATGTTTTAAAATGATCATTATATTGTAAATATGGAATAAAATTATATTTGATTTAATTTTTCATAGATCTGAAGATGATCAGAAAGTAATGATAAGATTTTGCATTGCGTTGAAATCTTTATGAAGTATGACAGATGTTTTCTTACTGTCTTCTGTGTCTGTCTCTGATTTTGTCCTCCAGAAGAAGATGACGAGGAAATCTCACAACAGAAGAGTTCTGACCCCGCTGTGCACAGAGATAAAGGTAGGAGACATGCTTCTTGTTTCTCCAACATGATAGACAGATGCAAAAACATGACTAGTACTTGTTGTTGTACATGTTTTGACTGTATATTTATATATACATGTATTCATTCATATGCACAACATAAGCTGAGTAGATTCTGAAATTAATTTAATAGTTTATTTTATTTCAATAAGTCATCTGGAAAACTGCCTGAACACATACTTTTGTTAATTGACAGAAGAAGGATGCTGAGTAATTTTATTAATTACTGACAGTAAAGGTTTACAACATTTTTCTCTATGTCCACTACTTCTTACAAGCTAGCCCTTGAACAGTAAGCATAAGTATAAGTTTCTTTATTTTTTCTTCACGTATTGGAAAAAAAATCCTCACCTGGGTGACGAACATTAACAGAAGGTTTTATAAGGCACAAATTTCAAATGTTCAGATTAAGAAAGGAGCCTTCGCTCTGGATGTGTAAAAGTTTATTATAGCGGCATCTGGCAGCAGATGAATAATTTGTTCTTCAAACTGAATTTTTGTATTTAAACACGGTTGAAATAATAAAACCTCAAATGTGGTTCAGTGTTGTTATGTACAGGTGATAGTTATTACATCAGCAGCTCTGCCTCCATGATTCAGACACTGAAAATAGACTTTGATCATCAGCAAACTTCAAGATAAAAAAGTAATGTCTTTTTAAGAAGGTCAGATAATTAGTATTTGTTTTGGAGATTAGAAGCAGACTGAGCAATTTTTCTCAAGTATTTTGTTATTCTCTCAGCTAATGATGGCTCCTTTTGCAGAAGCAGGCTTTACTCTTTTTTCCTCTTTTTTATTGTGTTGGTGTGAGCTTGACACTAATGATCCTGTTAATCAGACAGCCTATTAGAAAGCCTCTCCAAAGAAAAAGACACTTGTTTAATGAAGTGACCTGAAATTAATAGCTATGCTTTTGAACAACTTTGTAGGAGTTTTTGTTTTTTTTCTTTTAAATGCATGTATTTATTTGGTGTTGAACCATTTATATATCACACTTTCATTCGTTTAAAATGAACAGAATGTCCCCTGGGGATGTCTTTCTGACTCAGTATTGCTCTGTTATTTTTGTTTTTTATCAAACCATTTATTTCATTGTGAGCAACATGTCCAGTATCTGCAGAAAAAAACTGTCTGGCAATTCAAGAAATGAGTAAGTGATGAAATCATGTAATACATTTGCATGTGTACATCTGTATGTGTATGTGAGTGAGACATGAATATTTTTGCAGGTGATTGGTTGTATGTCTGCTTGGGGGAATGTGTGTTTGCGTGAATGTAATGGTGTGAAATTGTACATGAGTGCACAGTGATACATGGGAGGATTATAATGAAACACTGATGATGCAACATCATATTTTTTGGTTTAGTAACCATGGCAACCACCAAACCCTGTGTAGGTGGGTCTTTGATGTGAAAGAAGGGAGGTGGTATCTGGGGGTCAGGAGGGAGGCAGATGTCAGCATGTACAGTTTGACATGTCCAAACTTTAACACATCGTGTCAGATTTTCTGAAAGCTCCTCAGGGGAAAGTTGACAACTCCATTTTCCTCTGTGCTTTTCAGAGTTCAAGATTTTTCTGCTCTCTGTTGCAGGGTTTATTCACCTGTTTTGGCCTGTGTCCCCATTTTTGACATAATGTAGGTAACTGAGAGATGTTAAGTCACTAAATTTGAGTGTGGGATCTATTAGGTGTTCTGTTGTTAGGAGTCAGGTGTGTCCCAAACTGATTTTATAGAACATATTATATAAGTTGGCGCCTTTATTTTTCTTCTTCTATGTCTAATCCAAATACATATCTGTTGCTGCATACACAGATATCTCCTGTATCCCTCTGTGTGTATCAAGTGATCCTCACATTCAGCTGAAACAACAACAAAACAAAAAAAAACTTTTTTTAAATAGCATACTTCTTTAGTGTGTGTAAGTGTGCATGTTACCATGAGCTGATCCGAAATTAATATTACATTTACCCTTTAGTGGATTTATGCAGCTCAGTTTTTCACAGCTATCTCCTGCAGCTAACATTCCCCAGGAGGAGACAGAGCTAAAATGTTGACTGGTCTGTTTTGGTCTGCACATTAGTTAAGATAATGTCACAAAAGTACTTTGACACTGTAAGCAGTAGGGTTGGGTATTGATAAGAAATTATCAATATCAATGCCATTGTCGATTCTTCTTATCGATACAATTCTTGATAAATTCTCTTATCAATTCTAAGTGTTATTATGTCCCTGGGAAAGACGGGGGCAGTGAGGTGGGTGTCCCATACAATTGCAAAACCAACTCTTTCCTTTATCAATAACCTTACGATGCAAAATAAACTTAAATACTAATTTAAATACTCATACTCATCCTACCTGTTAAACACTAAAACATTAAATGATGTTATAGTTTGCACTATTTTGTGCAATTACCAAGGATAGTAAAATAAATAAGTTCTCCAACACCGTTTTCAGCACAAAAACAGCCGCTTTATTACCTGTCAGAAGAACCGTCTGAAAGAGAATCCAATCTCCTCCTGCCATTTGACTTTTTCTGTGAATGACTAGTACATCCTACCTTAGTTAAGAGAAGTTCGCCTGTTGGTTTTTGTTGCAACTGATATTACCTTCGTTCACGGAGCTGGCTTGCTGGCGCAGGCTGTCAAACACTCAGCACTCTTGATATTTAACTCCGTGTTTGTTACTCAGGTGCTTGAGCATGTTAGTTGTATTTCCTCCTTTACAAGTGATTTCCGCCATGCAAAAATGGCAGGTGGCAAAATTGTTGTCTTTTTTTGTAAATTGTAGCCACGCTTTCGATCGCTTTAGTCTCGTCTTGTCCATGGTTCTGGTTGAAGAGGCCCTGTTGTTGAATTTGCGGTCGCAGAATGTGACGCCAGTGCGCAACGTGGGAATATCAGGAATCGTTAAAGGAATTGATGACGTGTAGGCACGAACGATTCCGATGGATTGAGTCATTTTGGACTTGATTCCTAACCCTAGTAGGCAGTGACTTCACCATTGTTAATTATTCGTTTGTCTTATAGTTAGTTAGCTGTGAAATTTTGTTGAAGGCTAAAATTGAATTTAATGACACCTGTCCTATTACGGTGAGCTGCTTAGCAAAAGATTTCCAGAAACTAGTTCCACCAAAATTCCTCTTTGTTATTAACCTACATTGCATAACAAACAATATCATTTTGCTTATTCACCTATGCTCAATTAATATCAACTCGCATCAAGCTGTACATTTTTGATATTTTTAAATCTGGACCGTATTTTCCCTTTTTTTGTGTGTCTATGTAACAACTGATGATGATGACAATTTTTGAAAATGGTCCAGTATTGAGCGAGAGTGTTGCAGCCGGAAGCTAAGTAATGCACTGCAGTGTAATTCTTTGGGGTAATTGTGCCCGTCAAAGTACATCCACTATGCTTGTTTTTGCCACTAACTGGATCAGATTGTGATTATAAGTGTCTGACAATGAAAGTAAACACAGAAATTAGCCACCTGTAGCAGCATTATGGACGACTGCAAATATATCTATACTCAGAGCAGCTTGCCGGCAAACATTATCCGCACATGCCGGTTTGTTTATTCCACACAGTAAGAAAAATGTGATTACAACATGCAACTGTGTGAGGATTTACAGTATGTAAGTCTATCATTCAGCAGTAGTCCATGAAAATGCATTTTGGAAACTTGGACTCATTTTATCTCATCTACTAAGTTACTACTTCTCTAGTGTCTCTTAGTCAGACACTTATAATAACAATCTGAGTTTTTTAGTGGCAAAAACAAGCACTTCTGTTGGACATACTTTGACAGGCCCCATTGCAGCCTGTTTCGCACCTGCTGAAGCTGAAGTGCTCTTGCTCAATACTGGATCAACTCCAAACATTTTTGTCCCAATTAGTTACTCAGACCCAAAATAATGGGAAAATAGGGTCCAGGTTGAAAAATACTTTCCTGTTCACGTCAGCCATTGCAGCCGCTTTGTGTATAAAAGCAGTCTAAGTTTAAAATTGTGAAAACTTTAGAACAGTCAGTTTAAAACAGTCAAATTATTTATAAATAGAGAAATCCTTGCATTTTGATCTTTAATGTTAGAGGAAGTTCAGGCATATTATTTCATAATCTTATATATAAAAAAATGAAGAGATGCGTTTGTATTAAAATACTGCAAATAACCATAATACAAACCTTGTGCAAATGATAGACCAATTAAAATAATAATATATAATTATTATAGAGAGCACACATGCCACATATAACAATTTGTATTTTGTATAATCACATAGTTTCCAACAGGGCTGCAGCCTTTATTGATTAATCTACCAATTGTTCCCTCAATTAAGCAATTCATTGTTTCACTCATAAAATGTCGGGAAATAGTGAAAACCCCAAACATTCAAATACATATAACAGATAGAAGCAAAAAATATTTATATTAACGAAGCTGTAACACGATAATGGTTGGCATTTTCACTTCCATGTGACTGAAACTACTGAAAATAGTTGCCTGTTGATTTTCTATTGATCAGCTAATTGATTCATGGACTAATTGTCCATTGTTTAATCGTGTGATCATCAAATCAATTAATTAATTGTTAATTAATTTCTTGTTTTCTAAACAATTTTCAACTTGAGCTAGAACCACTTTGTAATTTTGCCATTTCCCTTCGGCTTTTGTTGATTAAATACATACTAATTAGAAAACAGTTAATTATGTGGCTCTCAGTTATTCAATACAACCGACTGTTTTCACCGCCAACATTTTAACATGTCAAAGCAGGAAATGATACAATCAGTAACATTAATGATGCCTGAAGACGCTTTAGTTTTTTTCAGTTCCTGACAATGATATCAGTTCCTTGATCACTTGGATTGAACGAAGCCACTGTTAATGTTATCAGCTCCACCTGTGCTTTTCACTACTATGACAAGTCAAAATGTCCACTGTGAGAAAGGTGTGTAGTTCTGAATTTAATGTCCCTGTAATGTCATTCTATGTTTGATCAAAACTTGTTATTGTGTGTTCAACTGTCTCACTCCTTCGCTCAGTCTCCCACTGTCTCTTGTTCACTCTTACTCCTCTCATCCTTCAGGGAATTTCTGTCTTGCTTTTTCACTTTCAACGTCCCTCATTTGCTCAGTCACACACACACACACACACACACACACACACACACACACACACACACACACACACACACACACACACACACACACACACACACACACACACACACACACACACACACACACACACACACACACACACACACATATAGATATATATGTAAACACACTTATAAACACACTGGTGTGTACTCCCAGGTGGTAAGTGGTTGCTGGGAGTGACGACAACAATGTCCCTGGTGTTCAGACACTGTCACCTCTTCTTACTTTGTCTCCCTGTCTCTATCCTGGTATCTCACTTGTTCTCTCTCGGTCTGCTCACTCTGTCTCTTTCATTTTGTCCTCTTGTCCCAGAATAATTTTCTCATCTTCTGAGGCCAAATAAGAGTTTGAAGCATTGCAGTTCCTCGTAGAATAACAAGCATTTTTCTCCCAACTACACCTGAAAAAATTATTCAAATTCTCCCCTACTGTCACCTCCACAACTCGGCAGCGTTGCCAGCCTTTTAGCACATCTAAAGACTTTAAGTGAGAGGTGTGACAGTGGAAGAAGAAGACCAAGCAGGAGAAGAAGATCACGAGTGCCAGTTTAATTTGGTATCGCCCTTTTTTTAAGTCTTCAATCGCACCAGTGAAACGGAGGCTCAGGTGGCTTAACTCATGAACTGTGAACCAAGCACATCAAAGAGAAAGAAGAGGAAGAAGGAGGAGATGTGTATTCTGGACAAAAAGAGGTAGAGACTGAGATTGTGAATGAAAGCTCGGGGAGCAGGAGGATCAGGAGAGGGAGGAGATGAAGGTTTAATAGCTGTGGGTATTCAAAGCACAGTTTTCACTGTGAGAGAGTGACTTAGCTCAGCTTAAAGCAACACTGCGCTACGCTCCAGAGGAACCCCCTCTTCGTTTTCCTTGTCTGGTAGCTTTTTGTTTTGTCTTTTTCCTTTCCACTTGTCTCGCTGTCTTTTGCTCTTTTTTTCTGTACTTATTCTGACCACTATGTGAGCCTCTTGTTATTTTATCTGTCTTGAAGTCCCTTTTAACCGGATCTCAATGCCATACACTCCAACCCCCTCCTCCTCCTCCTGTCTCTCTCGCTCTCTCTTTCCCTTGCCTTGTTTCTCTCTCTCTCTCTCTCTCTCTCTCTCTCTCTCTCTCTCTCTCTCTCTCTCTCTCTCTCTCTCTCTCTCTCTCTCTCTCTGTGAGGAGGGAAAACGGCATCAACGGCCGAGCCACAGTAGCAGCACATGCAACAGGGTGCAGACAGCACCTTCTGCATCGCCACCTCTCCTCTGTGACTCTCATACCTTCCAGACGAAGGCTACAGAGAAGAAGAGAAGAACACAGGAGTGCAGCCGTGCAGGTGAAGATCTGTTGTCCCACATCTTTTCATTAAAAGATCAGAAGAGGGGGAAAAAGTGAAAGAAACAGGTGCAAAGGAATCGGAAATTTCTCGCATCGTTTTCTCTACTGAAAAGAAGACTTGAAGAAAAAGTAAAGAGACAAAGACTGAGAAAGTCAGACTGGTTCAGTTGGCAGCAGAGCTTAGCATTAAGTGGAGATGCCACCTGTGGCACTAGTTTGATTAAAGAACAGCCTCCTAGACTGGGTGTGGCTGCCTGACTTCCCACATCTCCTTGACCAAATTTTAACACCAATGGCTTCTAAGAAGAAGTGGGCTGAGCGGAGGGAGTTGCGCAGGGAGCGACCATTTTCCACCCGAGATGATTCATCTGTTGCGTCTGGGACATCTGGGCCAGGACGTCCCACCACCAGGGGACGTTTCTCAGAGTCGTGGAAAAGGCTCAGCTCCAGAGGGGGGTCCACCAAGAGGGGGGCACTCAACTCTCAGCAGCCACCGGTAAGATGTTTCAAGGATACACAGACCCCCTGTACATGCTTCCCCAAGGATTAATCAATGACCTGAGTGCTGGGAGGGAAAAAGGACAGGAAAGGCTGCTGCTGTTGAGATAGCGCTTTGAGGTGGTTAAGCAGAGGGATTAGGAGGTAAATGGGGTGGAGGAATTTGGAACTTCTTCTTGGTTGATTCATCAGTTAAGTAATGTGCATTTAAACATAATAACCCCTCAGTCCTCAGTAGATTATTCACTCTACGTTGCCCCTTACTGAACATTTTTAGTGATATAAGACTTTGCTTTGTCTAAAGTAAGTCTGGTTTTGCTGCTGTGCAGCTGTTTTCAGCTTTACACTGTCTCCCATCACCTGTTACCCTGGAAACCAAGTACTGTAGTTTATTTATATGTAGTTTCATGTAGTTAATATATTGTAAACCCTGTTGCATAAACATAAAATTATTTAACATTTACAGTTAAATGTGCTTAATTTTCTTAACTTTTGAAATACTACTAAATTATAGTAGTATCTGTTTTGCTAGTGCCAGCTGCCTCCTGGAGCATGTTGGTGATTTTGATGTCTGTGCTCTCTGTGCATAATTGGTGAATTGACCAAATGGCCAGTGTGTCAAATCCCCACAGCATCCAGTAGAAATGTAAAGATGCAATGTTTAAGAATGATTCAAACAAATAGGGGACAGGATACCCCCCCCACACCCTTTCCTCCAAACACCCCACCACCACCATCACTCACTCACTGACTACATAGTTGTGTCATCGCGAAGATATCAAAATGCTACAGAGACATTAAAACCAGCAGTAAATTACCAAAGGACTGCACAGATGAGAAAGCCATGCAGCACCATGGAGATAGATTACAACTAACAACAAAGTAACAACTAAACAGTTACACACTTGCATATAGGGTTCATATAAATGTAGTCACAGAAATCACTAAGACCGTAAGACCTAATTTATTTATATGATATTTCAATATTGATCTAGCTCACTACGATGTGCTACGACGCCAAATGGCTTATGCCAGCTTACACATAGTTGGTGCAACACATAGCACTTCATCAGCATCAGCTTACATGACCAGCTGGTTTCTCACTCTGCCAGTGTCTGCAGCAGCAGCCGGCTGCTTTCTTGCCTGAAAAATTGTTCAAATTTAGTAGTGACATATCGACAGTGTTGCAGCGAAAAGTACAGCAGCTTTCAACTTTGCTAATCTCCGCCATTGCTGCTCAGGGCAGTGCTATGTCTTCTTCTTCCCATGTTGGACTGAGGGCAGACTGGCTGCTACAGTGACTCACTAACCCCTCTCAGGCACAAACTGGTAGAACAGACCAGACAACTGGTTAGCATAGTACCATCAGTAGTCTATCTAATATCTCTGCAACAGAATACATAGATGTCTTTCACATAATGTCGCAACTGTTTCTGCACAGTCAGAAAATATTTTTGAATGTTTTAAACTAAAATTATGGCAAATCTTATACATTTTATACATTTTAATGCAAAAAAAGAGGGTACAACTGCAGTGTGCAATAATGTGTGTGTCGTAAAATGAGATTGTAGAGAATAGATGCATCCCATTTGCAAGGTAACTATTAGTAATTAGTTATTATTTGAAGAACTGGCAGCTTTATTGCTTTGTAATTCATGTATAATGAATAGCGTGAGATGTTTCCATCTTAATAAACTCTTATGGATCCACAACAATACTTCTGTTACAGCAGTTACTAAACTTAGTCTAAGTAGCAGAGGTAATGTTTGTTTGTTGGCTGCTCAAGTGACTGGCAACAATGCTGTGATATGCAGTGTAATGTTAAAACAATTATGGTTTAAACAGAGGTTCTGCCACTTTCAAGCAAAAACAAACAATTATCCTCAAATAAACGTAACCAGCTGGTAAGTGGTTATTAAGTAACATTAACGCTGGAGTGCGGGACTTTTGTCTCCCCTTACTGGCAGACAGAGAAAAGAAGGGACACTCATCTGTGACACAGGCATGTGGACCAGTCTCATGTGCACCCCAAAGCACAGGCACACAGAGAGGGCCGGTAAAAACGAATATGTTTACAAAATGTATTTAAATGTATTTTAAAAAATGTATTTTTTATATGGTCCACTGGCCTACTGTGATTTGTCCCAATGTCCCAGTATGCTCAGTGGCCAGCACACAGCTGGCAGTTACTGTGGAAGCTGTAGAACGGTGGATAAATGGTTTTGGGCGTCACACAATCCCTGCGAAACGACTTGTTCCACTACCAGAATTTGATCCATTTGGAGTCTAGAGGAGCTGCACGATTAAAAGCCAAACACCCAGCGAGGGAATGTTGCACCTGACATGAGATTTGAAAACACTCTATTTTGAAATACAGAGAGATTTATCTGGCTGTTACAGGCTTAATCAGCATTGTGTGAACTCGTTTGGCAAGGGCTTGAATGTAGTGGACGTTCATTTATATGTAAAAATATCAACAGAACAACTGACAGCTGGGAGCAGGCTTGTAATGACTTTGGATAATTTATCTAGTGAAATTAATGTGCATGGTGCAAAACACAACTAGTAGTAGCAGTGGAGTGTAGTAGAGGCTTGTGTACAATAAAAAAAAAATTGATGAAATCCATCCACTCTATTTTTGAAATGTAGAACTTAACTGATGTTTATGGATCAAGGTCAGAGTAACTAAAGCTGGCTGCTAGCTGGTGCTCATGGACAATCGCACTTTGCCAATCTGTGGGGTGATATTTGGCAGAGAAGTCTGAGCTGGGAGATGTGTGGGAGACCGAGATATGCATGGTTGGAGACACAAGATCAATTTCAGTTTTTTCAGTAGTGCTTCAATAACCAGTGTTATTTTGTACTGCACACATAACAGTCTCAGAGAAAATGTTTTTTTTTTTTTAAGTAATACTTACTATGAAGTTGTGGGCTGTCGGCCAGTGTTGTCGCAGTTGTATTCAAGGACTATGTAAATACAAATATATGTGTTTTTAAAAAACTGACTCAGTATATGCTTTGACAGTAAAATGAGTGTTCATGCTGCAGTCTGTGTCTCTAGTTGGATTTCTGTTGTGTGTGAATTTCTGTCATCTGGGATTTGTGTTGCTTGGATATGAACTGCAGTGATACCACCTCCACACCACTGCTTGTCTCAAATCATTAGACACTTTGAATCATTAGTCTATGTAATGGCCAGATGGATCCATTTGTGTTTGATCATGTGTGTGTTTCTGAGTAAAGGAGTCAATGATCCTCTGTGTAGGACTGACTGAATGACTAAAGAGTGAAGGATAGAAATTGTGAGAGAAAGCGATGAGAATTCCATTTTCAGTGATAGTGCTGATAGAGTGAGACGAGGCCAAGACCGATACAGAGAAAAAAAACACTGGATTCAAAGTTAATCTCTTGAAATCTGTATATCAATGTAGAGGTATTAATCTGTTTCTGTCAGACAATCACACATCTACATCTACATCTACATGCAAAGCCAACAAATACAAAAATTAACCGTGATTCTAAACTAATCTGGAATAATTTGACATTTTATTGTACATGAATTAAAGGGAACTATTAATGGGTTTTGACTGGTAGCAGCTTAATATCACAAGAGTCTACAGCCTTGCTGTGGCTCTGTGAGGCTGTACGTGGGCATAGCGGGCATAGCAGTCATAACAGCTAAATGCTAATGTCAGAATGCTACTGTAACATGCTCACAGTGACAATGCTAGCATGCTGATGATTAGCAGGTATAATCTTTACCATGTTCACCATCTTATTATTATTTGGTCATAAACCAAAACAAAACAAAAAAGGCCTGATGATGCGCAATATGAACAGTTAAAAACCAACTGGCAATACGTATAATCGATGTTGAGATATTTCATAAAGCAACAAATGTCAGCCTCATAGTGTCTCTGGAAAAACAATTTGGGGATCTCAAAAGTCACAAGGATTTATCTTCTGGAAACCAGGAATGTCAAAGTAATCCATCCAACAGTTTTTGAGATATTTCATTCTCAAACAAAGTAGTGGCCTGCCTTACAAACCGACATTGCTCCCAAAAGCATTACTGCAGAGTAAACCTTTGCTCAGGTTCAGTTTGGATGGAGCTTATTAGTCTCGCTCTACAGGGGCAGCAAAACCAGCAGTGAAGTCAGGAAAATGTCACAAGGAAACAGTTTTGATACTTACAGTGTGAGTGGAACATTAGTGTGTTAGGATTTAAAAAGCCAAATGCTTGAAAACGTGTGTCTGCTGTCAGTTTAGATATTTTGACACATCATAATAGGCATTAATGATGGCTCAGTTTCATAAGTTTCCCAGAGGGTCAGCAATGAGGTTGGGACACCTAAATGGAGTGCAGTCGTTTAAATGTAATTGATCACACCTGTGGTTTTCCTGCTATTTCATATCGAAGTTGTCTGGTGTGAAATTGGGATATGGTAATAATAAGTAATACATGGAGCAAGCTTTTGGGCAGCCAACATAGATGCATTCTCACTGAAATGCTGCCAGACGTTTTCAAAAATGTTATGTTGGCACATGACCTCACAATTGAAATAGTTTATTGTCCCACTTATTTCTTTTGCCAGAGGGGAGTAGAGGCCACGATGTAGTTGCTAACATTGATGTTCTGCACACTGTTACTCTTTTGTTAGGCAATTGGGGACCCGCCTTTTGTCCCCAATTGCACAGCCCATCCCCAGTCAATTGGTATGAAGTCTGGTTTTTGTCCTCGAAAGTGGCTTAAGTCATACCCACAGAGAGAGACACACACACACACACACACACACACACACACACACACACACACACACACACACACACACACACACACACACACACACACACAAGCACACACATAGAGACAGAGACTCAGTTTTTGATAGCCATATTGAGTTTTGACTCTTTTATCTGTTTTGGTTAAGCATGTTATTGAACTCCCCCTCGTTAAAAGAAAATCTACACTCTCCTTATTTTGTGTGAGTCTATGAGACTTGAGGGAGGAAAGTTGTGTGATAAAGCTCATGTTTCAGTTTTAATCATGCTTGTGTCTTTATTGCCATGTGTATGCCCTGCAGTTCACCATGCCATCTGTGGATCATGGAGGCCGTCTGCTCAAGACGGCTGTAGAAATCCCCAGTCCCTTTTACGGCATGATGAAAATGTTACTGTGTGTGTGAGATGTCTGTCTGTGTGTATTTTCAAGTGTGAACCAGTGTGTCATGAGCCCCGTCCCTTGGAGAATATGGCAGTTTGAGATAGGATGGTAGAGTCGAAGCCTTTGCAGCTCACACCATCGTGCTGCTGCTGCTGGCTGTAATGAGCCTCATCTCATGTCACAGTGGGACCACAGTAGTCTTGAAAACAGACATTTTACACACTGTGATCACCCCTGGCACCAGACCATGACTTCAAAAGCTCCCATAGCCCATTTATCTCCTTTCCTCAGTGTTCTTTAGTCGCTTTGATTGGGCTCACTGGTGTTAACTGTGTGTTTCTTAAGATTTCCCTCATGTTAGAAATCGCCAATTATTCATGAACTTTAATTCAAATGACTTTAGAAAGTTTATGATGAAACAAAACTAAAACTGTGAAAGTTAAAATGTCATCTTCTAATAACTGCTTTGTTAGTCATCTTCAGTACCATCCCACGATAATAATGGTATAACAATAGACATGATTATGCAGTTAAAATACATTTACTGTAAAGACAGTCCATCTGTGTAACTGAAGACTGTGTTTACATCAGGGTAAAGTAGGAATCAATCATGTACTATATTTAAGGCATTATGAAGTGTGTTAATTTTAGCTAAATTTTAGTTTTGCTAAACTGAAATAGGAAGTTGTGTCAAAACTGCATAGAGTCTTTTTAACTGAATCACAGCAACTTGGTCATGTGAGTCATTAATGTAAATGTAAAACAGCCATAAGCTGGTAAAAGGCTGAACTGTAAAAAAAATGGTTGGAGAATTAAAAAGGCGATAATAAAGAAACTGTAATAAAAATAATACAGTTTCGCAAGAGAGCGCAGCAGTACTGCTGTCAGTAGCAATAACCAGATAGTGTAAAAACACTGTCTGTTTATTTATAATGTCTCATCCTGAACTCTATTGTGACTAACCATGCTGATCTTGGACTACACATTATTATTTAGTACACTACAACATATGTGGTGACTAAACAATATTCCATGTTAATTGAATTTATGCATATGTCTAAATTCTTAAACATGTCCACTGAACAGTGAAGATGTCGTTTTTGCATCAGTTACCGTATGTCCCACATCATTGTTAATGTTTCTAGCATTGTTTGGACACTTTATTACTGCGCCATATACCATAACCCTTATAGTGCATCGCTCCTAAACAAAAACTTGACATAAAACATTTTTAAATACGACAAGCTCCCGACATGACTCTCCTCACAATATGCATTTGCATGCTTATGCGTAAGTTTACATTTTCTTCAGTTTTATATAAAGAGCTGGTTCAGATTTTGTTATTGAAAATTCAATTCAATTGTTCTTTTTGGATCTCTTGTTCTCAGAAGAGACAAAAATGAAAATGTGTGAATGCTTGTGTTGGATTCCCATTACAATGAACTCAAGTGTGATATTACTTCATGAGGCAGAGGTTGGAAAGAAGCATAGAGCTTTGTTGGTTCCTATGGAAACGGTGCATGGTTCAGTGATTCATGTTGTTTTTCGGGGGGGGGGGGGGGGATGCTTTTAGAACAAAGATTAGAAGTTTGCACATTTAAAAGTGTTTCTTCTAAGGTACAATAAGAAATCTCAATATGCTCTTTTGCTGCTCAGTGGCACGATCGACCAAGTGATTGCTTCTCTACACATTTTAGTTCTGAGAAACACCAATATAGGTTTGGAGTCCTCTTGGGTGACAGCGAAGCTTAGATTTAAGTTCTTTGATCTTAGCAGTAACGTACATTTTCATAATCGTGATCAAGTTCATCCATAACCTCCCACAAACAAGGAAGGTAAATCTAGTTGTTAGTAGTTACAGTACCAGTGCCAAAATAACATACAGAAAGATGAACCTACAGCTATAATACAGATGTTCCACCTCATATGCAGCCAGTCACGTTTTCCTAAATATTTCATGAGTTTGACAGGTGGCCCTGGTGGAGAAAGAGTTTAGTTAAAACAAATAAAACAAATAAAAAAATCAACTGTATGCCAACTGCAGTCAAATCAAAATGCAGCTGCAGGTGTTGTCACCGGAACTAAACATTCTGAACACATTTCACCCTTTCTTAAATCTCTGCACTGACTCCCCGTGAAAACTATTTTGCTTAACTAAATTCTGCTACTTCTATACACAGTTTTAAATGGCCTTGAGCCTCAGTATATAAAAGACATACTGATAAGACACAAGCCAGCAAGAATTCTCAGGTCCACAGGCGATGATCTTTTAACTATGCCTTGTATTAACTCTAAAGCAGGGGAGGGTTCATTTCGTGTTTATGTCTCAAGTAGTTGACGCCCTGCCTGAGGATCTGAGAGAGGCCACCACACTGAACACTTTTAACAGCAGTTTGAAAACATTACTTTTCACAACAGCCTGTAGCGAATTTCTTTGTGCATGTGACATTTGACATTCTCCAGATTCTTGTGTAACTGCACTAAAGGCTTTTACGGTTGTGTTGCGATTGTATTGCTGTTTTATGTAAATCACATGTTGTTGTCCTGTGTATGTAATGTGCTATGTAAATAAAGTTTGACTTGACTTGGGTTTTTTTTTCTGTCAAACAGTTACAGTCAGCCAACTCACATAGAGTACATTATTATTAAAATGCAGAACACATGCAGCATTAGTTGTTGACATCTAGGCTGTGACTTTGAGTGACGATACTAACTAAGACTCAGACCCTACAGGTGGATGCTAGAGTTCTGCAATGACAACAAGCTAGCATGTGAGCAGGGTGGAAGCCGGCATGCAGCAAAGTGTGAGCAGAGCACTGACGGCTTAAATACAGCGCTTCTAGGTAGGGTGTGCTAGATTCAACATCGTTAACTGATAAAGTAGAATATCCGCTAAGATACTGTATCTTATTGTCTATGGTTTTTAGCGGTATCATTTACATGGTACTGTATTGCAAGGGTAAACGGATCATAAGGATCAGACATAAAACCCAACCTTTGTGAACCCCACATGAGGAAGATGAAATTCTATGAACAATATACTATATGAGCTGAACCATAAACTATGATTGAGTCAAATATGCTCAAAGGTAACTCTCAAATCTCTCAAACATTTGCTACTATCACGATGACAGTCTGTACAAACAGTGTTGTAAATCAGAGTAAAGCCAACTCAGGTTTTTGTAAGCATCAGAGGTTTGAGATATTCCTGGAGCTGTCTGCACTGAAGGCTGGGCTTTTGTGTTGAGTTTCCTGGTCTGTCTATTTCTATCTATCTATCTATTATTTCTGGTGGTGCACATAGTCTGAATATTTGGATTGGATATATTCTGCAACTGTTTTGGTCCCTCTTATGTTTGTGGGTTCGGCTTGCTGTAATGTGTATTGGTAGAAAGAGATAACAGTCGAATATGTTCAAGGAAATGAGACCACCAGCAGGGTGAGCCTTGAATGTGCAACGGTTGAAGCTGTGGCCCAAATGTGTGTTCGCAGTGCACAGAGAAAAGAAATTAGTGTTTTCCTGGGAAAGTTTGCTCCACAGTCTGTTGCTACTGGCAACTTGTTTGCTGTAGTCTTATTCCTCTGTGCTATGAAAAGTGAACCAACTGGTGCATTCAGAAAACATACAGAGCGACTGATTTAGCATTTTGTGAACTTGTTTAAATGTTTTGATTGAGAGACGAGGACACTGAAAACAAAGAATCACGCAGCAGAACATCTCTCATCTCATCTCAACTAAAAAAAAAATCTTACTCCACGTCCACGTCATGTCAAATGCTGTATAGTGTGTTGAAGAAGTTATGAAACTTTCTTGCACAACTGGCCAGGGCAACACCACTCATGTGCAAAGTACAACAGATTGTTCATAGGATGAAGTAACATAATTTCCTCTCATTGTGTTTTCTCAATTTATTATTTTTGCAAACTGTATAAGTGAAAGCCGAATTGCACAAATTGCGTGCTTATTTTTTATTCTCCTCTGATATTTATTTTGTCAAGGACATCAAGTGTTATCTTCTTTTCAAAACTCAATACAGACTGAGATTCTGTATTCAATTCATCTCCATTGTCCAGTATATGAATTGTGTCCAGTATGTGAGTGAGAAAGTGAAAGAAAACAGTAATCTCTGAGTGATCTCCCAGCCAGTATTTTCTCCACACATCTCTTTCCTGATCAACCAAATATAATCAAATAGGAGTGAAGCTACTGGGCTTTCATCTAGTTTCATATTATGTATGGTCTGTCTCTTACTTGCTGCAAGAAAAAACAACTTTTGCAGCAGCATCATGCAGAGTCCCCCAGGTGTCTTTTGGCACCGGGCAGAATATATCAGTGCGTTTTTTACAAAGGCGGTATGGTGTGAGGATAAAAAAAATAATTTGACTGAGTGACTCTTTTGGTGAGATCAGGTCTCTATCCTGCTGCTCTGCTTTTTCTTTACTGTGGTGAAGTTGATGTACAGTTGCATATTTGTGAATCTTGAATCTTGAGTTGCCTGAAATAAACATTTTGGAGTAGAGCCATGGTCCTTTGTCTGTTTATTGTTTGTTTTTTTCAAATGCTGATATAGTTCCCTAGAAGATCAGGATAAAAGTTTATGAAAAAATATATTTTAGAATTTAATTTATAAGACTTTTTTCTGACATCAGACTTCCAGTGTCCCCTTGTGCTTCTGCTGTGAAAGATTATGAATTAAGAGACCATTGTGCTTATCATCATTGTTTGAAACTGAATGTTACACTGGGCATACTAATAATAGCTAGTTTGTTGACATATGTGGGTGATGTGCGTAGTCATTGCAGGGTAGTGCTAAAATAAAAAAAAAAAAAAAAAAAATAAACCCCACCCAAGTGTGAAGAAAGATAGTACAGATGGTCTGGTGATAGTGTTTGCTTGTATCCCACTAACACTTTTGCTGCCTAAGTAAAACACTGTTTTGTTTTATGTTTATCAAGTTTGCTTGTCGTTGCTTGTTGTTGGAGCAGAGTTGTAACCTTTCCATTTTCACATCTACACCCAGCCCTGCCAGCAGCTTTCATTCTTTGTCTGTGGTAAATTCTTATCAATGTAGCATTGCTACACCCCCAATTGGCTATTCTCACAGCATAAAATTTGATGTGCAAAAACTGCAGACTACAGATTCTGACTATGAGAAAAGTAAATAAATCAACTGTGAGAGTTGCAATTTAAAGGGCAAAAACTTTACCCAGAAAATACTGAAGTCAGTTTGTACTTACTTTAAGTTTTGTTTTAAGTTTTGATACGTCCTTTGGTAAGATATGTGTCCACACCACAAATAGTATGAATTTGTGATTGACTTGCATCTCATGGTCTTGCTAATTTTTCAACATTGATGCCCTTTCTTGCTGAGAGTTAAATGAAAAAAACTGGTTCCACTCACGTCTGACAGTGGTATCAATCTTTACATCTAACTCTCAGCAATAAAGCAAATACATGTATTTAAAGGTAAATATAAAGGTCATTTTAATATACAGTATTCACATTCACAATATTAAAATCCTTTACATAGTCAACAATGTGGGTTGGATAATAGGACCCACGGCCTATTTGCAAATCATTAGCCTATAGTGATGCACCTCATACTAATTAAAGAGAATTTAAGTAGCATAGGGAAGGGAAGCGGAAAGAGGAGAAAACCATCTGGAGAAAGGCTTGTGGGCGGCAGATGGACAGGGACAGATGTGGGAAAAAAAGTGAACACATGGATCCTCACACCACCCTGTAACCAGGAACCACCAGCAGCAAAAAAAACAGAATGTTATTTTTCTTCTATTTAGGAGTTGCTCTGAGTCTCAGCGAGAGTTGGCACATTTCAGTAATTAGTCTCTCTCTGTAACTGTTATGCCATGCCTGAGACTCTCATCTGACTCTCTGTTACCACGCCGGTGGGGCTGAGTCATAACGAACCTGAAGGCAGGGCGAACTGGCATGCCAACATAGCTAAGTCCCTAACATTTAATCTGCTTAACACACGTTTCAGTTGCAGACCGGTAGTACAAATAAGCTGGTTATGTGATGGCAGTGATGGTGTGTGTGTGTGTGTGTGTGTGTGTGTGTGTGTGTGTGTGTGTGTGTGTGTGTGTGTGTGTGTGTGTTGTGTGTGTGTGTGTGTGTGTGTGTGTGTGTGTGTGTGTGTGTGTGTGTGTGTGTGTGTGTGTGTGTGTGTGTGTGTGTGTGTGTGTGTGTGTGTGTGTGGAGGGTGTTGACTGACATCCGTAGCAACAGTAACTTGGAAACAGCCCGAAGTATCATGTAGAGTTTGTTTAAGCAGTGAACACGGTGGGAGGTGTTAGAAAGTGGGAGAATGCGCTGAGGAGACAAAGCATCTTTTGGGAAGATGAAAGCGCTTTGTGTGTGATTGTGTTATTGCGTGCATGTATATGTTTTATTGCGTGCGTGTGTGTGTGTTAGAGACAGGGGAGGAGAGTGAGTGTGTGATACAGATGGAGCTTTAAGTGTGAGAGGGGATGAGTAAGCATGGCAATTTCTTAAACATTTAAGGGTTTTACAAATGAAATTGGTACATTTTATCTCTCACTCACACACAAACAAACACACACATGCACACACGCACACTTTATAGGGTGTGGCACAAACCTTTTTTTTGTCGTCAAACTGCAGAGATCTTTTTCTTAGATACCATTCAGAGTGATGATGTGGCTGGTGAACTTTTCAGGCTGAGGGAACAACAAGGGCAAAATGAACTTTGGCCATGAAAAGGAAAAGGCAGGGAAAAGGGGGGTGCAGAAGGACAAGGCTAGATAAGGTCATATGGCTAAATTTGTTGCTGTGGCAATGACTCCTCAACTCACCTTGCTGAGGTGATGACCACAGCTAACATGGTAGGCATTATCTTTGTGTGTGTGTGTGAGAGAGAGAGACAGAAAGAAAGAGAGAGAGATTGTGTGTGTGGAAACATGGGCTGTCTGATGGAAGGAGCATTTTGACCTTAGAAATACTCCACCTGATTAAAAGTATGTGTGTGTGCACCATGGTCCGCCTAGTTCCACTGAACTATTAGTGAGTTTGCCTGCACTGTCTGCCTTTATCTGGTTAAATAGCCATAAATAAATAAAAATAAGCTGATGGTTTGTTGTAGATTAAATACCATATCCTACACCATCAAGAGCTTCTCATTTTCTCTGTCTTCTTGAAAACGCCATGCAGAGAAAATGCATGCATATATGATCTATCTACATTATGTTCATAGATTTAATTGTGCTTTTTTTATTGACTTTCTGTCTGTTTCATGTTACCAATCTGCATATTCATTCATCCGCCTCTCTCTGTTTGCTCCATGTGACCTAAGAGAGGGAGAGGTATTATGACAACTCTATAAGCCATTCTCTCTGCGAAGCGTTTGGATAATTTGTTGTAGTGAACTGCAAAAATAACACTGCGAGGGGCTGAAGAACTGAATTAAGAAGCTCTTTTTTTAATAAACTGCTTTGATTGAAGTGTGTTATTGTCCTTAAGTTAGCTTTGTCTACACTTTGTGCAGGCCAGTGCACTTATTCTGAGTGGCAAGATATATATAGAAGAGAAATCACTTGTACGGACACATTTTCATGCCAAAGTGAATGAAACAGATTAAAAACATATACTCCACAACTGTATGTTGTATAATACTCTTGTAAAGCACTTTGTGACTTATGTCTGTGAAAAGCGCTATACAAATACGTTTTACTTACTTACACACTTAAACTTGAATGTTTCGAGGAAATCAAACAAACCCAGGCATACAGCCTCAAATATTTTAGTAGTGAAACAAATAACTAGAAAGCATATAGCGTTTAAAGATTCCTAAACCACTAAAATAATGATTCAGAGGCATTGAACATCAGGGCGTCATAGAGTCAACACATATTCGTGAGGGCATGGTGACTTGCCAAAGCAATATATAGCCTCTGATTTGAGTTGCTCTCCTTATGGATTTGTCAGATTACTGGCATGGGTCCTGATCAAAGCTTTTTTAAACCTTACTCTAAGCAGCCTTGCTCTGAATTCCTTCTGCTAATTTATCCCCAGTCAGACAGGAGGAGAGGAAAAGACAAACAGTGACACACACAGGCAGAAACTTTTATAGAGATGCTCAGTCATGCCTTGATGCAAACAGCTTCCATTAGACAGCTCACAATTAGATTACTGGGTTTTTTTTTATGCAGCAAGAAATGAATAGTCTTTGTGCTTCATTTCCATTTCCATTTCCTTTCAGAAAAATCTGTGGCAATAGGTGAACAGTGCTTGAATGTACGTATTCTGTACTGATCACAATTAGCTTTTTTAACCCCTTAAAATATTGATTGATTATTCTATTTTTGCATATGCATTTTATTATTGGAAATTGTTTAATAAAGCTGGTAAGCTCTGCTGCAAATAACCTACATTGATGCAAACAAAAGAACATGAGTTACTAAAACAAGCCCATCCGGTCATTACGAACTTGCAAACTTGTTACAGACTTGTTGGGTAAAAGCACGTCCCTCTTGTGATTACCTCAACCTGCTGTCTGAACGGCACCACAGCAGTGAGTCTTTCCAGTTAGTCATTTCCCTCTGTTTTCCCCAACTTTTAAAAACTCAGAAGGTTGTCTTTTTCCAGACAGTTTGACATGCTGCTCTGTTTAATTACTGCTAAGCGAATGTACTGTACATGGTGATCAGTCAATCACTGTCACCTGCTGAGCTGAACCAGGCAGATCCTGACACTTCTCACTGTTGCTGACAGTTTAAACCACTCACTCATTAAATACGTGGGCTGAACTGTGAGATGGGGTGGCTCCATTGGTTTTACATGAAGCCACATACTATACCTAAAAAACAGTAATGTCTTTGGGAAAGCCCTGCAATGTTAACATTGTTGATATTTCATTGAGGAAAGTCAGTGGAAGTGTTTATGTATCCTTCAGGATTCAATCTCTGTTTATTCCTCCAACCTGCTGCCAAACGTACTATTAGGAAACCCCATGATAGCGAGCTCTGTCTTTTTTGATGTTAAGGGAGATATTTCTGTTCATGTAAATTTAGACATCTTTGAATAGTGATCTGTTGATCTGAAACCTGTGTTGCACCCCCTCTTTGAACTGTAGCTTTGAAGCTCTGCTGTCTGATGCCATGAGTTCTGAAGCTACACTCATTCTTGTATCTATTTCCTGGTGTGGCAATAATGATTGCCATAAAAGCCATTACCTGGGGCCCCGGGGCCACTGGGCTGTAGGTCTAGCTTTATTACACAGACCCGCAAGACAGTAATTACACTATGTCTACGTTGCTACGGCAACATGAAAGTTCTCAACGGGTAATGTAGAATTTATGTGAGGGGTGTGTGTGGCGTTTTGTGTTCATACACAGTACTGCAGGCAGACATTCAGCATGTGTGTGTCTGTCTTTGTAGCTGTACGTTTTTTATGTTTGTGTGGTGCCTCCTCAAGCCAGAGAGGAACAAAATGGAGGAAGCCATTGACCCATTAGTTGTACTATCCACTATTTCACCTCAGTGATTCCATCCAAGCTGCTGAGCACTGATGCCTGTGTGTGTGCGGTGGGGTTTTTTGTTTGTTTTTTTAGGACAACCTGGAAACTCCTTGAAACACAAGCTATGTCAAACACTCAGACACAGACAGAGCTAGCCTGAACTAGACTGATCCAAACTCTGCCTTCTAGCCAGAGGGAAATGATCTCATCAAAATTGCAGGAGCCTTATGGCTTATGCTTGTCTTATGTAAGGTAACATTGTGATGTAAAGTTGTCCTTTTCTAAAAGAAGAAATGTGATGAATAAAATGACAAATGATTCTTTACCATATCCATACCATATTAAATTTTTCTGTAATAGTTTCAGTAAAACTCTTTCAACTTGATCCTGGATTAAATTAATGAATCAGAAGTCTAAAGCCACACAGGGGGCTGAAGAAGCGGGTTTTAGATTTCAAGATGAGTCTACTCTGCTGTATTGGACTGAAATGAGAGACTGTTCATTATAGTGGCTTTTGACACTAAGCCATGTCTGCATTGCTCTGTTGACTCAGAAGATTAGATTGGCAAGCACTAAAGCTAATCTGGCATTTATAGATTTCTTTGTGTGTCTTTGTGTGTGTGTGTGTGTGTGTGTGTGTGTGAGAGAGACAGGGGAGGAGAGTGTGTGTGTGTGTGTGTGTGTGTGTGTGTGTGTGTGTGTGTGTGTGTGTGTGTGTGTGTGTGTGTGTTTGTGTGTGTGTGTGTCTGCTGAGCTGACAGGCACTTGGGGGCTTCAGGTATTGCCAGATGGGCACTGCACTGATCTCCTGTCTCCAGAGAAGGAGAAATAGTCCTAACATAAAGGATGGGCATCACCATCATATTGCCTTTTGTGTGAAATGACTATGCTTATGGATTTCTGACATGTTTATTGTTCTGTATTTGTTCAGTATTAGCTAAGAACATGTCCAAACAGCTGTGGAAGACTGAAGCAATATGTGGATGAAACAGCTCTCACACATGATATCACACTGATGCATCTGAGCCTGAACCAAAAGTGGAGATTTTTTTTAAAAGCCAGAGGTGATCAAACAATTACAATAAAACATAGGAAAATATATCACCTTATAATAATAATAGATTAAGTAAAGCAATACGAATAAGATAAGTGCAATCAACATAATACAATAATAAGGTAAATATGAGATTAATTTTTGCTGTAATAACTAACTTACTGGTTTCAAACCTCCAACATAGTCATAGCAGAGTCACTTCCCTTTCTATAGTTTAATGAATGCTGATACTGGAGGCCGCTTTCTGCTCATCCTACAGACTTCAAGGTATTTTGATAAGCAAACTCCAGCAGTGGATTGATATGTCTGCCTCAGCTTGCACTGGTTTTCTTTCTACTGGGCGAATTTTCATGTCTCCACCATAGGCTATATAACTTCTGAAGTGCCTGAGGTGTTAATTTCAGGGCCGATCTTATTGATGTTATATATGCCTCTCCTGAGGCACATTATATGTAGACACTGCTTTATCTTCCATGGTAAAGCTGTCGTCTCTTGGTATATCTTCCCCTCAAGACAAGCAGCAGCACTCACCTGTCCTGTGTAGTTAACTACATGGTAGATGTGAAAGACCTGCAGCTTTTGGCATCTCTGCATCTGTTTGTTTTATGGTTGATTTTAACTTTTCATTTAATATTTTTAAGGAACTTTATGGCCTGAAACCAAAAGACTGCCAAAAGTCTGAGTTCAGTGGTGTCCCCTTAACTCTAGTACCAACTGGCTCTGAGCTTTTAAAAAGCAGCACACAGCAGAAGAATACTCATGAGCTTATTCAAAACACAGAAAACTGAAATATAGCATCCCAAATACAATCACATAGGTGCTACGAGGGCAGACAGTATATCCTTTTTATGTCTAATATAAATTTCAGAAGACACTCGCTTGTGTGTAATGATGCACATAAAAGTATTTTAGAAGGCAATATTTCTGCACCTGGCTGCTACCACAGTAACACGTAGCACAGCAAAATGTTGTGTATTACTATAATTCATCTATTATATTAAATGGCCTCAGTTAGTCATATCTGGGAATATTTACATGCATGCTATACTGCCACCATTGTTAATACAGGAAGAAGGGCAACAATGTGGCCATTTACACAATTACATAAACTATCTTCAGAAAATGTTTTTTAGTTGTTTAAAAAAAAAAAAAAAAGTATTTCAAGGTCTTTGAGCTCTGAGCTCAGGGTGCATCCTAAGATCTCTTGTACTTGGAGTCTTTGCAGAATCACTTAGCAGAAAAAGACTATGTACCTATTCAGTTAGATCCCAGTGCTTTATTGGAAGATTTAATTATTAAAGCCTCTGTGCTTTTGACCTTACATGCAGCCCTTCCCTTTAAAAATTAGAATTAAAAGATCTGATCTTCTTGGTGGTAAGGACTGTATATATCCTACAAGAAATGCCTACTAGTCTAACTCAGTCTGCAACAATCCAATTAACATTTGCACTTTGATATGGTTTTATAAATATGGTTTTATGATTAGGTTGTGGTCTGAGAGCAACTTATTTTCATCATCATTAAAACAGCCTGCACCTAAACCAAAGATTAAACCACTGTATGTATGACCCATATGTGCTAGTGCTCTCTTCTCTTTAAATTAGTGCTGTGGCTTAATGAGACACCAATGCAAATAAAACACAATCTCTTTCACAGCCTCATTTCTACTCAGAGATTCAGATGGAAAACTTAATATGAGAGCTTTTGCCGCTTCAGCTGTTTTAAATGCAGCCACATTATGCAAAAGAGCAACTCAGTGCTAGCATCCAACGATGATGATATGCATGAAATGAGCCTACCAGAAATTATTTTAAAAGGTTGTGTGCCTCAGTCTCTCTCCCTGCCCTCTCTGTTTTCCCCATCTTCTTCATTCTTTGCTTTGAGTCTTTCCTCTTCATAAATCTCTCTAAATCTGCCTCCTCTGTCAGTGTCAGACTGGTGTGTCTCAGTGGGGCTGCATGGATGTTCTCTTGTCATACTTCTTTATCACACCTCTCTGCTTCATCAGACAGAGGATCGAAGCCCTAAGAACTTTTCCCCAAGTGCAATTCTTGAGAAACTTAACACCAAACAATTTATAGCCAGACCCTTGTTTTACTTATTTTTAATCAATTAATTATTTTAGATGCTCAGGAGATTTAATATTATTATTATAGTATTTTGATATTGCTTGTATATGTTTGCAGTTCTCTGTTGTTTAACGTGAGCTTCCATAAAACCAGGACTCACCCGGACTGTATTGGATTGCCACGAAGAACAAGCTACTAGTCTCTCTGAACTGAGCTGCATTTTGGAAATAAATGGCAAAGTAGGGTTCTGATCAGGACTTGACAGACACACACAAACACTTAGCTGGACCAATTAATACTGTCTCCAGGCTTGATTTTACATTCTCTTCAGGACTCTTGCTGTGTTGATTCATGGAAGAAAATGAGTCAACACCAAGGGTTCAACCAAAACATCAGAGGACCAATGTTAATTTAGGTGACACTGGTGTGCTCCAAGTACTAACCCTAACCCTATACAAAAACAATACTAGTGTCAATTTAGAGTACTGATGCTGCAAATGAGTAGCTTTTCATGTACTTTTTTGGACTATATTATCAAATCAATACTTATTAATTTCATCAGATTTTTACTCAAATATTAAACTCATATTTTACATTTATATTTAATAATACATTTACAGAGCCAGAATAATAGGTGTGTTTTTACAACACAGTAAGGAGAATATATTGCACTGAAGTTCACATTAAATGTTTTCTTCCCCATTGGGTGATATTTGACAAGGCTTTCTAATTAGAATAGATGTTGACCCTTAAATCTCTAGATCACAGACTTGTAGGTGGGTTAGTGGGTATTGCTGAGTCATAGTGCATTTTATTTTATTTTTTCTAGAAAAAAGATGCTAATGAGAGACACCACAATCAAACAATAATGAGTCAGTGTACCTTTGTTGTTTTTAATCTAAAAACTGAACTCTGGACAAAATCACAGTAAATTGTTAGTAGATTTTTGTAAATCTATGAATGCAGTTTACAGGCTAGGTTGCATGTTACCACAAAATGAGTCCTTCTCTAAGGACCACCAGTAGTCCTTGTACATTATTCATTGCCAATTACATGAACAGTTTGTCTTTCTCAGTTCTGGAGAAGTTCAAAGATGCTTTTCAACAACGGCTAAACATGCACACACTAACACACTCACACACACACACACACACACGCACACACACACACACGCACACACACACACACACACACACACACACACACACACACACACACACACACACACACACACACACACACACTCGCTCTCTCTCTCTGTTATATGTGGGGCGGCTGTGGCTCAGGAGGTAGAGCGGTCGTCCACCAATTGGAAGATTGGCGGTTCGATTCCCAGCTCCTCCAGTCCACATGTCGATGTGTCCTTGGGCAAGACACTTAACCCCAAATTGCTCCCGTTGCTTTGCCAACGGTGTATGAATGTGTATGAATGATTAGCTTCACCCTGCGTGGTAGCTCCTGCCATCAGTGTATGAATGTGTGTGAATGGGGTGAATGAAATGTATTGTAAAGCGCTTTGAGTGGTCGAAAAGACTAGAAAGGCGCTATATAAGTACAGGCCATTTACCATTTATAGGCAGCCGAAGTCCCCTGCCACATCTGGACTAAATTTAATATTCTATTTATATTCCCTGTTTAAATATGTGTAAACTGCCATGATAAATATAATGATTATTTTCTTACATGAAACATCTGCATCACCTGTTACACACACACACGCATGTACACGCGCGCACATACACGACAAAATACCGAGACTGTACACACACTTTAGTAAGAGTTAGAGTTAACATAAGTACTAATGTTCATACAAAGCATTTTGAAAATTGTATTCATTTGTTACCTTGTCTGATTGTCTGTTACCTGATGGTTGAGACTGAAGACCAGCCTAATACAGTGTATTCTGAACTTAACATGGGAAACTGTAACAATGCAGCAATGTTTATTTCCTCCTTACAGAAACAAATGCCTTAGTTACTGATATTTATTTGAACAGATGCATTTTATTTGGTTGTAAGTTAGTGTTTCAGCCATAAATAAAATGGCACTTGTCCTTATACTGCAGTTATGCCGTCTTGAGATTTTACTACTTTCTGTTATGGAAAAAGCCAAATGCCACATAAATAATTCCTACTGCAGAGAAAAGAGGATTGACTCTTGCTGTTTCTTTGTCAGACTCCCTCACAGCACGAAATAATATGCACTCAACTTGAGGTTGAATTTTTCTGGATGGAAAAAAGTTCTCCCACGTTTCACCACTACAGATTTTCATAATTATATTTGAATTCAATCTTTTCTCCTCTATAAATGCTTGTTTTCTGTTTCAGTCTCATTTGCTCTCATCCCTCACCCATTGCCTCACAAACCTTTGAACTTTCTTTCTTTTCTTCAGCTCATCATTCTTGTTGCTTACTTGTTCTGAATAAAGTGTTTCACAGATATACTCCACATGTCTGTATCTACCTGTCCTCACTCTTACTCATCCACCTGCATGCATATGTTTCAAAGGCGGGCAGAAAGGTAGACCTTTCTGCCCGCCTTTTTACCTCCTTCCCTTCTCTAATATCTAGTCAACTCTTATCATCTTCCACTCCCACCATATGATGGTGGTCATATGTGTGTCTCTCACCAACCCCTTAACTCTTGACTCCAGCAGGAATGATAGATAGATATTAATACCAAGAGGCATACAGAGATCTCACATGAAGCAGGTTTAATAGGAAGAGAGAAATAAGGACATTGAACTCACGCTAATAATGTCATAGTGAATTTAAGGCTTTACATTAATGCCTCATAAGGGAGGTCCACTCCTGCTTTATTATAAGCTTTAATAAGCTTTGTATGTAATTTAAAATGTATTACCTTTTTAGAAAAAAGATATTTAACTGATTGATCCCCTCATATGTGGCTGTAAATTAACATTAATTTAATTTCACAGGTTAATGTGCTTTTCCAAGATTGATGAATCTCAATAGCAAACTGAAACTTTGCCCGTCCAAAATAACGTGTTAAGCTGTTATAAAGGAAACTGATACATGGAAAACCCTTTCAGGTCATTATTTTTAATTAGTGCCGTCCTCTCTTACTGCTTGCTTCACTGCATCACACTGCAGTTTGTCAACAGCTGTTTGCACCGGCCAATAACATTTACTGTTAGAGGCCTTAATGTCAGCGATGAAAAACATGGACCCGGTTTTCAGAAAGATATGTCGTGTGACATCTTGTGGGTTAAACATTTTAGTTTATGAAGGCGAAAGCTTGTTAGCTGTGTTTTAGGGAGCATTGCACAGTAATGGGTCACTGGCATAGTAATGCAGCTCTGATTGGACCCACAACTCATATAGTGAATGATGGTGAGTGTCTGAGAGTGAGTGGTAAAAAAAAAAAAATGTATACAACAATTCAGTTTGAGAGCTGTTGTGTGTGTGCGTGTGGTTCCATCCCGCTGGCTAATAATCATTGCCTCTCTCCAGATGGAGGATTGTACCCGACTCAGCAGAGGTCTTCCTGCTTCCTCAGGGCAGAAGTAGGGGGTGGCAGTGTGTGAATGTGTGTGTGTGTTTGAGTGCATATGGAAGGAGGTATTGAACTGTCACTTACCGAGAATCCTCCAGGGGATGAGCCTCATACAGAGAAGAGGGAAAGGAAGCCAAATTAGATAGAGGCTTTTGGCACTACCCATCCACAACAGACAACTTTGTTATCACATACATTCAGTCCCTTGTTTAACTGAAAAGCTGACCTTGTCCTTGTGTAACCGCAGTGCACAGGACCATAAGTACTTACCTTATTGATTGACCAGAAGGAACTGAACTCCTAATCAGAGAAAGCATTGCTACAGTACAACAAGAAAGGACATCTTGTTCTTGATAGTTTGCCCTATGGTCTCCCTGCAGCAAATGTCATTACAGTTAGTGCATATTAACTGGTCTGAGTTGGGGATTGCTCTCTAACAGCCCTCTAAGGGGTTGCTTTTCTGTGCATAGATAACCTTCAGTTCAAACAAAACATGCTGAGGAACAGTAACGAGCATCTCGGCACATAAATATTTCAGCAAAGACTTTGCACGCAAAGTTGGTTTTATAGATCCTTTGACACCTAGATGCATATGCCTAGTATATATGATTATGTCTTTATTGTTTAACGGATTGTCATAGCATAGTTCATGTGCATGCACCTGTACACACATAGACTTTCTCTTTCTTCCTCCCTTCTCTTCAATTACAGTATTGTGAGCACTTTAGTTACAATGTTAATATTCAGTGAATCTCTCTCATTCGCTCACTGACTCCAACTATTTTTTCCACACAAACACCAGCACAGTGGATTCACATTTTCAATGAGGAAGCAGCTTCTCGGGAGCTCCTGGCCTTGCTTGAATGACAGGTGGAAATGGGCTTCTCTCTCACTCTTGTCACTGTGCAGATAGGCAATGTCACAAGGTCTACCTGTAGCAGAGATCTCTCCAAGAAGAGATGGGCTGCAGAACACCCACTCACTCACCCCCAGTAAATGTAATTGTAAGCACACACAAAATGTACTTGTACAGATGATGAAATGTACAGTTTCTCCATGACTACTTGTGGGTTTTGAATTAATTATTTACTGAGGCACATACACATTTACACATTCTTACACTCACATGAAACCCATATGTACAGCCACACTCATTCATCATGTCGGAGTGCAGCACTTTATGTGTAGTGGTTGATTCTGTTTTGATCATTGTGATTGCCATTCATTTAAATTTCAATGTGCTCTTAAGATACATTTCCATATAACAGTCTTTTCCACACTTCAGAGAGTCATCTGAAAACATGAGCAACAAAACATTTTAGGACATTTATTGTGTTGCCTATCAGCTATCAGCGATAAAGCTCTTAAGTAATTCACAGTAAATTGCCTCCCTCATCTGCCAAGTTAAGCTCCCAATGGGGAAAAAATGGATCACTGTGAGAGAATTAAATCTCACTTGTCCGGTCTTGTTTTTTCGGCACTGCTTTAATACCTTTTAAGATTGTGATAATTAGTGTTGACAAGAAGAGCCAGAGGATCAGATAAACAAACTTTCCCGGTGTGCAGCAGGTGTGTTGAACTGATGCCCCCTGGTGGTTAAAGTGTGTATGTTGCTATTTAGGTAGGCAGACAATATCCTCCCTAACCTAATGCGTCTATTAATCAGAAATTAGTCACTCTGATCTTAAAGTGATAAAGTAAAGCACAGTTTGATAATGATTCTGTTGTGTGACTGGAGTGTTGTATATGAATCAGGTTTGAATGAACCCAGACTGATATGATTATTGTACTTTAGAAGGTTGCCATCTAGAGTCAGGAAGGAGACAGTGCAGGGTGAAGCATGAAGCTGTAGATGTATTTGTTAAACCATTTCATGGGATGAGATGAGTAAATAAGACTGAAGTAAGAGGGTTAGGGGGGGAAAAAACGCTCTCTTTCCCTTCCTGCCACCCACTCTTCCCCTACACACACACACACACACACACACACACACATACACACACACACACACACACACACACACACATTATCATCAGACATTACATAGACTTGCATTCATTTCCTGGGGACTTACCCAAACCCTAACCATCACCCCTGCTTGCCTAACTCTAACCCTTATCCTTAACCTCACCTTAACCCTAACCATTGAACCAAAATTCTGCTTTTTCCCAATTGGGGACATGGCTTTTGTCCCCAGTTGGACAAGTTATCCCTAATATCCCTAATAAACTGTTCTGAAATGTCTGAAATTTGTCCCCAAAAGTAGCCCATGACAGACCACACATACACACGCACACACATATACAGACACACCATCTCCACAGTGACTGGCATTTAAGGTTGACAGACAGATTCCCCAGGGTTCTTGCAGGCCCCCAGGGGAGCTGGTGGTCAGTGAGGTGAACACTCTTAATGTCAGTCCCTGACCGTCGGGACACTAACTAACTGTGAGGCGGTGTCTAACTCAGAGATGAATGGGGACATTTACTAATACATTATGTTACTCTACACTATCACTGATATATTGGAATACCATACTAGGAAGTTGCAGTTTGGGAGCAATATGGTGCCTATCATTCATATGTTGTCACATTGTTTTGTAATGAATTCATTTTAGTTAATGACATATCATTCTTTGCTCTTTATTTTGCTTCTGAGAGAATTCTGAAAACCTGTCTTGCTTCACTGAATCAGATGCTTAAACTACAGCTGAACTTTATGAACGCCCAAATGTGTGTGAGAAACTGCTCCCTTTGTATTCCTTGTCCATTTTAGAAGCTCACCATTTATTTGTACAGATATAATGCCTTTGCTGAGCTAGAGCATGTGTTGAATACAGGTACTCACTCTTTATACTGAATGCTGCTTAATTCATTGTGACATTAATTTGATCCTTTTTTACATTTTTGCACTGACATTGAACAGTACATCTAACAGAAGGCATCATGTGTTCTCATCAACACCTCTGAACCTTTGGTGCTTTTTATCTCAACACCAGAGGATCATATCACACTGATTTCCTCTTTCACCAGTCCAAACATGCTGAATGTATCACAAAAAAGTTGTTGATTTATGTTTTTCATCTCTTTTGTTTTGAAGTGTTTGTGTTTTCAGTAAGTCACTGGAGACAAAATAAATATCAATATCAAATTTGTTCTGGGGTGTGAACCAATAGCATCTACAAAATGAAATTCTCATACAGCCGTAAGACAATGAAAATATCCAATTAATTTCAGACTTTTGTTTAAATAGATGACAACAATAATTCATACAATATGTATCCATAACATTGATGTTCAGAGACATGACTGCAGGCTGCTGCAGGGTACATCTTACAACTCAACATTTTACACTTGTAAAAAGGGGATGTTGGTGTGACGAACCTAATTAGATGTAGTTAATTTGTTAGTTGTAGATAATGTAAAATATCCTATCAGTATCATATTGGAAGGTGTAGGACTAATGCTACTACTTAATTCATGAATGTTTCCTGATGCTGTTAAAGATTTGCTTTGTGTATTTCTTTGTAAAGACATAAACAGGCCTGTATCTGCTGTTTAATCAAGAAATTAAACGATGAAATAAAAATGTGTATTCTTGCCATATGTTAATATACCTGTAATGATTTCAATACAATAATTACTATTTAAATCTTGAAGCTTGAAGGAAATCATAGAAAAAGGGGGGGGGAAATGTTGTAATGTAATGTAACAGTCAAATCAAGGGTCCTTTAAATGTTCATGTTTAACCTCTTTATAGCTTTTTAAGTGTAAATGTGCCATCTAATATGTGCAAATCAGTAAGTAGGTCGTACTCTTCTCCACTGCTGCTGCACCAAGTTGTTTCATGTGCTTCTATTTTAAAGGTCCATCAGAATTTGCTCTGTAAGACAAAAATGTGACTCTGCTTCACCCATTTCCCTTTTTATCACCATATAGTGCCTCACCTCCTCTCTTCTTTCCCTTCCATCTCTTACCATCTTGCTTTCTCTCTCTATCTCTCCCTTTTTTCTTCTCATGCGCAGACATAATCTTTTTCTGTTGCTTCCTTTCCCTGTATTTCAATTGCAGCTTGTTTTCAATTGTGGGTCTTTTTTAATAACTGCCCCTCCTCCTAACCCCCTCCCCCTCTCTCTCTCTCCCTCTCTCTCTTTCTCTCTCTCTCATCTTGGAGACAGTGTTGTACATGTAGCCTCAAATCTAAGCCACTGCCTGTCAGGCTGCTCCGTTTATGCGCTTTCTTTCCTCTCCTCTTCCCTCTGCGCTATACTGCACTGCACTGCTCGTCTCTTGTCTTCTCACATCTCCACTTTTCCTCCTTCTCTTTTTCTCTTCTATCTCTATCTCCACCTGCATCCTCTCACTCTGCGCGCTCTTATCCCTATTGTGCATTTCTGCGCTCTGCTCCACTGTTTGGGAAAATAGTGTACACTTGGTTTTTTCGCACCAGAGCTGAGTACACTCAGGAAGAGGAATCTGATGCTCCTGATTTTCCAGCTTTGGCTTTCCTCTGTGGACTCTGTGGATCTGTGTAGGCTTGAAAGGGGGGGAGGGCAGGGGGGGAGGGGAGAGGGGGCTGAGAGCTGCCCAGGTGAGAGCTTCATCTGCTTGGGGAAGTAAAGGCTTCAAGGTGGTCGATGGTTGTCCGTCGAGGGTCATGCCCTGGGACTTGTGTGGTATTCGGCAGTTGGAGTTGGAGACCCTCTCCCATTTTTGCCCCCCTAGTGGGGCAACACTGATCCTGGTGCCGGGAAAAGCTGCCGGGCACCAGTGGCCGCACCGTGAAGAGTGGGCACCATGAACCAGCTGGATGCACCACGGCCAATCAACTGGACCATCAGAAAACTGTGCCATGCAGCTTTCCTCCCATCTGTACGCCTGCTAAAGGTAAAGAACATGGTGGAAAGGAGAGTGGGAATGAACTAAAAAATAAATGCCCCGGGAGATGTGTAGAAATATGTCAGGAAGCCCTTCTGCTATCCTGTTACTTCCAAATGAAGATGAGTAGAAAAAGGTGTAAGGCAAGAGGCAATACAAAATGAATGCTGGAAAAGGTACTCTGCCACATCTCAAGTGTACTTAGTGCAGAATGGATGTGCGGCAGGGATTAAGGAGGGATAGAGGGAAAGATGCTGTTGGGAATAGTGTGAAGTAACATACAGAAGGTTGGAAGTATGGGAATGTGCAAAGAGGGGAGGATAAAAATGGGGACAAACATGGAGAAAGAAAATCTATGATGTAAGTAAATAGAAAGAAGTGAGGGAAGAGAAAAAGATAATTTATGTATGATTGATTGATAGCAAGAAAAAAATGAAGACATGAATGGATAAGACATGGACAAAAAGAGAGGGTGAGAGTGGACTGGATTCCAGTGTTGGTTAAAAAACAGGGTTGCATAAAGGGTGAAGGTGAAAATGTTAAATGTCAACTGATAAAGAGACAAGTGAAAGGAAAGAGAGGGAGGAAAAGAAAGGTAGATGGGGAACGACAGGGAAGAGAGGGATTGTACCGATGGATGAGCAGAGATGTTGTATTAGAGAAGACGGACAGGACTGAGGAGACTCAAGAACAATGTGGATATGCAACATCAAATCCTGGTTGACAGGTTTTTAAAATAAATTCCCATGTTGGACTTGTCTTTTTTGTTGGATTGAGGTTAGTGAAGTAGGCTAACCACACCTTTTCACTACTCCACCTGAGTAGAAGTGTGTGTGGACAAGGTCTTCCTAACTTTGTGGGGACTCGCCTCCTTTATGGGGACAAAAAGTAAGTCCCTTTGATGTAAATCATTAATTTTAAGGTGAGGACTTGGTTTAAAGTTAAGGTACGTTAAGGTAAGGATTAAGGTTAGACATGCAGTGGTTATGGTTAAGGTTAGGATAAGTCTCCAGGAAATGAATGTAAGTCAATGTAATGTCCTCTAAAGAGATGAAAACATAACTGTGTGCGTGTGTGTGTGTGTGTGTGTGTGTGTCTGTGTCTGTGTCTGTGTGTCTGTGTATAGATGAATGAGTGTACTGTATATTTGTGTTCCTTAGCATGTGTTGATGCATCTCTGTACTACATTAGTGTTTTATCACCCCTGTAAATCCAAAGTGCATTTATATGGTTGTATAAAGGCCTTTGTTGCCTAAAAGCTCATCTTTATTTATTGATTTGCTTTTATAAGCCAGTGACATGCACACTGTAAGGAGGGCTATTGTTGAAGGTCTTTGAATGGCTCTTCTTCACTCTCCTTTGATCTGGCTTTATCAAAGTGTCTCACAGAACAATGTCGCTGTGATGTTGAACCACACAACCTGAGTGCCTTGGCTCACATGTCATGCGTTTGCATTTGTATAGCCCGATTAAATGAATATCATTGTAATCTTTGAATGAATATGCATATGGTCTATGTGTGAATGTCTTTCTGAAGACGAAACACAGTAGTGTTGCCAACAAGTGTTTCAAAATCTAAATCATAGCTAATTTTATTCAGATTTTAATGAGTAAATACATAAAACTACTCCAGGCATGCCCAAAAATGAATTGACACAAATTAGATTAATTAGAAATTATTTTTTGCCTAAGCTCGATCCCTGAGCAATAAAACTTGAAGTGATGATGTTATCAAGCAAGACTTTTCAGATTTGGTAAATTTATACTGAATAAGTGATTCCCTTGGTGTATTTATAATTACACCAAATTGATTTTTATTTGAATTTAGGGTTCCCAGCTGTAATTCAGCTGGGAGGAAATAATTGCGTTCTTCTGTATGTTTAAGGTATGCTGCAGAACTAACAGTATCATTATCACAGTGGTATCTCTTTATTTTAGTTCTGGCGATGTTTGCTCAAATAGATGAAACATGAGTTGTACAGTAATGTATGTGTTTGTGTTTTTGAATGGCAGATTTTTCACTTTGAAGTTAAAGAATCACAGTTTTGATGTGAGCATTGGCAGCTGAATCTGTAGCATTTGCTGTGTAAGCACCATGGATGAAGACAGAGAGGACTGTGGTTTCTGAAACTGTGTTTACTGTATGCTGTCAGTACATCAGGCTGTCAGTGTGAAATTAACCTAATAGGTCTGTCGTGATTGTTGGACATTTCTGCACGACAAGCACTTTCCTCCCATGTCCCTCTGACTTATTACATGGCCACTGCTGCCAACTACATACTATATTCATGTGTATGTGTGTGTGACTGTAATTTATAGGCTGTCAGAGATGTTTTCTGTCTTCCTTAGGCAGGAAAATATGTCCAACAGATTTTGTGTGTGTGTGTGTTATTGTGCTTGTGCGTAGGTGTGCACTTGTGATATGCACATGCTTTCTATTGTAAGTATGTGCATTTGTAATGTACTGTTATAGGCACAGTTGACGTTGCAGCATATATGTAGCGCTGGTCTCTGAACATATGATTTTAAAGACTAAGTGACAAATCCACCATTAATGAATTGCACCCACTAAGTGGTCTGTGAATTGCGCAGCATTTACATCTGCATTTCTCCACATAACAGCACACAGATTGGTCCATCATGAAAACCAACTTTCATATATGTTACTTCTTTTACTATAACATCTACTGTAATGTCAAAATACAGCTATTAATATGACTCAGGCAGGTATGAAACATGTTAGATAAATGTCTGAATCTTACAATGATGTGGTTCAGGTGTCACTGAGCGTATCAGAAACATCAGTACTGATGTTCTGTTTGTTGCCAACAGCTGGCTGTGGGGCACAGCTGGCTGCAGCATCACACAGCAGCTGAAATGATAAGTGCGTCTCCAAACTGAGAAAGAGGCTGTGTGCATTTACACATGTGGATCGGTCAGGATCTGACGGTAATTAATATTGTGTGTTCTGCTGTACATCTACACAGATCAGCTGTTACACACAGATTCAAATTTATATGATGGGATTGTTTGTCATTAAGCGGTCCTGATGGATGAATCCTGAGCTCCATCAGAGCTGTCAGGACATCTGTCAAATTATTTGAAGTAACCCCATGTTTAAATAATTTTGCACTTGTTATCATTGAATATCAATTCAATATCATTCAAGCCTCACAAGCTTGAAGAGAGGGAGAGTGAGCGTACACATAGTCAACATCAACTCTCTGAAGACGGTAATAGCGTCATCCTAACTGCGTGTGACAATTTGTTTAGGGCTATGTGAATTTGACAGTTTTTGCAAAAATGCTTAATTGTATACATACATGCATGCAAAAGACACAGGCGCACCATGACACCATTTCCTTGGCAGTACAGTTTGCACCCGCATTTTTGAATCAGACTATATTTTTTGGCTCATTTGCACTGGTTTAGCCGCTGCAAAAACTGAGCAATCCTTTTGCTATCATCAGCTTGCTAACACGCTGCTCATAATACTAAAATACATATGTTACCATGTTCATCATCTTTGTTTAGCATTTTAGCATGCTAAGATTTGCTACTGTAATTATTGGTAAACATAAAGTGTAGCTGTGGCTGATAGGAGGATAATTATTTTGGGAATGTTACAATTCATCCAATAGTTGTTGAAACATTTCACAAAAGAAACCCAAAAAAACATGTGAATATCATGGTGGTGCTACATAAAGTCAACGAGACTCACCCTCTGGGGACCATGAATGCCTGTACACAATTTCATCACAATGCTTGTAATAGTTTTTGAGATGTGAGACCAACAGACTGACATTGACATCACTTTAGCCATGTTGCTAGCATAGCTCAAAAACCTATTACCATTACGCCATCTTATTAACCCACCTCCATTACCCTTAATCTAATCAGATAACAAATGGAGTTAGTTAGTGTTAGTTAGGCCTGAATGCTCAGATATTGATCATCTGAAGATATCATTTTCACAGTGCCAAGACCTTCATGCTCATAGTATAGATGTGGGATAGACTCTGTTTGAATCTCCCTATTGACCTCTAAAATGGCAAGCAATTGGTCAAATGCCGCTTTCCAGAAGAGTAATGTCCCTATTAGACAAGGAGGGGGTGAGAGTTGTTTCCTGAACTAGGATGTATAAAAAACAGGAGAGAAAGCACACTAGTTTGGTCTCTGCTGTGCTCTGCTCTCATCTTATGTATATATACAGATAAAAATGTGTTCTATTGCTCAAAATTTCTTCTCTGCTAAGTCTGCGTGTAACTTTTCGAACTAACTTCTGTATATCACAACATTTACAATAGAGATTTTCACAAGTTCCAGCCTGAGATTTTGACTGGACATAGTAGGATGAAGTGTGAAATAGGGAAGCAATGTTGGACAGAGAACTGGAAATGAAAAAAAAAACATTTTATCTTCTGGCTACTTTAATAATTTTCATATTCACTTAAATTTTATCTGTTTCAATCATGTACCTGTTTTTCTCATTACAATGACAGTCTCTCTTATCTTTCATATTTTGATTGTGTGCTTTGGTTTATCTTACGTTTGATCATCATACTGTATTAGTTTTCTTAACTGCCTCTTCTCTTCTGGTTATCTTTTATGGGTTTTTTTATTTCAAATCTCCTCACCCTCTTAGGAAATCAGACAGTGTTAATATCTCTGCAATGCTTTGCAGTAATTGTATAAAGACAATGCTGCATACAGTAATAATCCTTTCTTTGGTTGTCCTCAGAGCCATTCATTTTATGCCCATGCTTTTCTCTCTCTACCTGCACACCATCTTTCCTCTGTCGTGTCCTATTTGTCTGCTTGTCTTTCTCTCTTTCATCTTCTCTTACTGCCTCGTTCTCTTTTTGTTCCTATCTCCTCTTTCTCGCTTTTCATCTCTCTCCCCTCCTTTTTATTTCAGTGCTTTCCATAATCATAAAGCATTGATAACGCTCTATCTTATGTAAAATACATGGGGGACGGGACACTTAAAAAAATAAATATATCTGTCTAATGCTAAAAATAAATTTGTGTTACATAAAAATATACTCTGTTGCAGTTCTTTGTATCATCTCGTTGGACTGTGAGAATGAAATATAGGTGGAAGTCCGATACAATGATAATTATAACAATTTCCTATTCTTGATGTGTTTTTTAACACCTACAGTATATAGTAGAGGCAAAGAGCAAAGTACATACTGTCACCCATAGGTGGCACCACTCATTTCCATTTTCAGTAGATACAGTAAGACAGATAGGTTCATTACACAAGAAGAAAACTGTTCATAGTGCAAAATTGTATCTTCTGTACACATCTTTTATATATCTTTTCTGTATTGTACAGAAGTGTCTCTCTAATTTAGTTTGATATGATAATGTGAAAAACATTTACCACAACTTTTAACTGTTTTGAACTGGTAATCATATTTGATATGATTGTCACAGCAGTGAAAGTGTTATAACAGGTGCTTTTTGTTTGGGTTTCTCCTGTACAACAAATGTGCTTCATTTACACATTCTGATAAATCACCAAGATTGGGACTGCAGAGAATACTTCAATCACAAACCCCTCTGAAACCACTGATTATCTTATCATATCTTCCACACTGCATGATAAAGACACCCATAATACGCATGCTACATTTGCATTTATTTAAACAGGACCAGGGCACACTTCTAAAAATGACAGGTGATCTGTTGTTCTATGTAACCTGTTGTTACGTCTTATTTCACTTACACGTAGTATACAACAAACAAAATTGCTAATCTGATACTTCTTTCTTACACTGCTTTGGAGGTCACTGTGTTGAGAACAAATGCTATTTGAGTGTCGAATGAAACTGGAGGAAATGGCGTGCTGTATCGCACATGCTTTCTCTCGCACGCTTCCCCTCTTTTTCATATTCAGTCGTGTGTACAGGTCTCCAACATACAGTATGTCTCAGAGCATGCTTGTTTATGACTCAATTAAGCAGAAAATACTGCATTCATGAGATTTCAATTAAAACATTATCTCACTAATGATGCAAAACGAGAACATAAGCTGCCAATTAACACCTCATTCCTTTATTCAGGCTCACAAAGAGTAGATTTCCTGTTTGGCTCGCTTCCACGCAACATGATGGGAAGTGAAACAGTTTGTCTTTTATGCTTTCTAAAATGTCTGGATCTTTAAACAAGACAGCAGCTTGAGGAAACAATGTGTTGTCATGCTGTTTGTTCATAGTTTCTACTGTACTACTGCTGTACTTCATACAACAGATAGTACAGAATGAACCTACCTGCCAGTCAGCTGCTGAATCATTCATGAGAATGGTTTTGGAATAAATGTATAATTTGACAAACCGCTTCTAGCTTTCACTATAGCAATTTCTATCATGCTTATGCACAAACATCAGATGAACACACACACACACACACACACACACACACACACACACACACACACACACACACACACACACACACACACACACACACACACATACACATATACAAATGCAGATTTTCATATCCATCCACCCACAGTTCCCACCTTGTCAGAACAGCTACACATGTGACACCAGCAGTTGAACTCTGAACAATGACCTTTGACCTGTATACTGCCACAGGGAATTACATACTGGTCATGCAGAGCTGTTTAATTATGTATAAGAACAGTAAGTCATGGACCCTCCTGATACATTTTATGAACTATACCGGCAGGGAATGTGTGACACTAGAGTGGGGAGAATTTATAGTGTGAATTTATGTATTGCGACTGTGTATGCGCAGCTTGCTTACGTATTTCACCACCACCATTCGTCAGCCTGTTGCAGGGTTAATAAGAATACTAGAGATAAGCTGACTTGAATTCAGACCACATATTAGAAACACAGTCATGTTTGTGTTAGTGAGAATTTGTTTTTACTTTTAATTGTACTTAATGAGCATTACTATTCATTATCCAAAAAGTTAAACAGAGGTGATTTAAATCCTTTACATAAGAGAGAATATCAATGCCATAGTGGATAAGGGAAGCAATAGCTCATCATGTTCAACATTTTGGGAAATACGATCATTTGCTGTCTTGTCAAGAGTTAGATGAGAAAACTGATATTACTCTCATATATGTTCCTTCAATATTAAACTATAGCCAGCAGCAGGTTAGCTTACCTTAACATAAAAACTGAAAACTGAAGGAAACAACTAGCCTTACTCTGTCCAAATGTTTAAAATGCCTAAACTGCCTACTAGCATCTCTAAAGCTCAATAATTAGCATGTTTGTTTGCTCTGGACAAAAACAAAGGTGTAAAAACAACAAGTCGCAGTGCCAGGGGGGATTATGTGCCAGACTCTTTCTTGGCTGGGAGCAGTGTCGTCTTGAAGTCTTGGCAAGCTCAGGCAACCAGCGGAGATTTGACGACATTCTTGCAACCAACCAAGAAATAGCTATGTTAACCTCCCTTAACACTGCTGTGTATTGGTTTTTTTTACTCATGTAAAGTGTTAGTTTAAAGTTTTTTGATTGATATTTCAAAATGTGTAAGTCATCCCTTAATACTGTTTAATGTAAGCTTAGAATGGAGATTGAGGCTATTTCTTCTATCATTTTAAACCTTGTGCCTTGTGTGTGTGTGTGTGTGTGTGTGTGTGTGTGTGTGTATGTGTGTGTGTGTGTGTGTGTGTGTGTGTGTGTGTGTGTGTGTGTGTGTGTGTGTGTGTGTGTGTGTTTTAGGCTGGCTGTAGTTATTATATTCATGTATTCATCGATCTTTGGGGGGTAATTTACAACTAATCAGTAGGTGAACAATAAATCAATAAATCCACAAATCTATACATTTCCATTTAATCACTCTCACGTGTAATTGTCAAAGCTGTTAAGATAATGAAAAGGCAGGCTTAGGTGTGAGGGAAGGATGGGATAAGTATTGAAATTTCATCCTCTCGGGAGACTGAAATTAGAGGCCCTCTAATCATCAGAGAGAGCTGGAGCCATATTGTTACTGAGGCGTGTGTAATCCATCAAGCTGTTGTTCACGTTGAACTGAAGCCAGCCAATCAGTGCTACTTTGACAGAGTGCTGAAACGCATACAGATTAGTCCAAGTTTCAAAATCAGCACCATGGACAGTGACTGCACAGCCTGTATGGCTCAACTTAAGCAATGAGCACACAGAAATAACTCAAATCCCAGCCTAAGTGTGAGGGTTTATTTAGTTTTTGTTTCTTGATTACATTCAGTGCTATTTATAACTCTACTGAAACATTGAAGTTTAAATTAGCAGTAACAAAAGTGGTTTATAAAGGATAAGTGGAAGGTGTTATTCTGTGTTGGGGTTTTTTGTTTAAAAAAAAAAAAAAAAGTCAACAAATTCCATGAAATGACCAGACTCGATCTGCTGACACTGTTTCTGCTTTAAATCATGCTTAAGACACATTTTTATAGACTTGCCTTTTTGCCTGACAACTAGCCTTATTGTTTGTTTGTTTGTTTGTTTTAAATAAAACAGCTCTGTTGTATAATATTCACTGTCTTTCGCTGTCTGTGAGCATTGGCACTGTCATACATTTTGAGTCCTGCTGATATTCCCTTTTCATGGGATTTGTTGAAAATGAAAATAATATAGAATGACACAAACCTTATCATTAACACATTTCGAACATATTATAATAATGCTTTTATATTTGTATTTTTTTTACACTTACCATGAATCTATCTATCTATCTATCTATCTATCTATCTATCTATCTATCTATCTATCTATCTATCTATCTATCTATCTATCTATCTATCTATCTATCTATCTATCTATCTATCTATATATCTATCTATCTATCTATCTATCTATTTATTGCTTACATGCTTTGTTGTAACAGGTGATACAGATGTTTCATGTAAGAAAATAATCATTATATTTATCATGGCAGTTTACACATATTTAAACAGGGAATATAAATAGAATATTACATTTAGTCCAGATGTGGCAGGGGACTTCGGCTGCCTATAACAGAGAGAGCGAGTGTGTGTGTGTGTGTGTGTGTGTGTGTGTGTGTTTGTGTGTGTGTGTGTGTGTGTCTGTGTGTGTGTGAATGACATGAAATTACGTTGTATAGAATATACATATATATATTGTATATATGTATAGAACAGAATCCGCATTGATAGATCTTCACAAAATCTCTGACACGCTCGGGGGAATAGAGTATCCATCTGCAGATGTCTGAACAGGTAGTCTGTTAATAATTGATATGGCCTTGGTTATTGTTGTGTGTCTGAGTCTATATGTGTGTGTAAAAGGCTGGATCATGAGATAACTTCATATTCTAACCTAATATGAATGATTTGCAAGCTTCTGTGGTGCCAGCCTGCACTACTTGTTGACCCATTTTATTGCTAAAAAAAAAGAAAAGGGTAGAGAATTTTTATTTTTCACGCCTGAGCTGCCTGGTTGCTCAGACTGAGGTGCCATTTATCACACAAAGAGGACAGATTAAGATGACTAGATATTATTGTTTTTGCATCTTGCTGATTTAATATTTCTCCTCAGCACTGAGGGACCAGAAGTTTGGAGATGCACACAGTGGTATCTGCTGCATAAATAGTTACAGTAGTTTGGGTTTAATTATTTTAAAGGACCAATATGTAGGATTTAGTTCACTTTTGGGTCTCCCACACATTTTTTTATTGAATTTTGACAGAGCACTAAAGAAAACTTAACCAATATGAAGTTTCTTTGCACAAAGATACATAGTGAGCTTTGTAACTTGTTGCTAATGATCTATTCCCCATGAAAAGATAGCATATCTGGCACCTTAGTGCAGTGTTGTGAGGGCTGCTGCTGCAGTGTGACAGCCAAATGAAGGGGAGTGAATACAATATTTTTTTAATATGAAGACTGTTAAAAGAGAATAAGATTCGTTGTGACAGGAAGAGTCTTTTAACAAAATGCTTTGATCTGAGAGAGCATAGGAACAGAGTGCTCTCTCTCTCTCCAACCGTCCTGACTTATGTAATGTCTTATTTCACCACTCACTCCCCATCTGTACTTTTCAATCTGTCCCCTCACAATATGTCCTCTCTGCTTCGCCATCCACAACTACCAATATCATTCGACTCACATATTCTCTCTGCAGATTTAGAAAAACTGTAGTATCACCCAGATATTCATACAAAAAACTTTTTTCATCTTACTCAGTCTCAAAACCAATATTACATCTGCTCTTATTCAAGAAGATTTGAGATAAATTAACAGGCAGATGCTTTGGTTGGGCATTTAGAGTTTGCGTCCAGTTTGAGGGCAGTTGTTGTAATTGCTTTATTATGTATCAAATGCCAATGTGTGAGAGGTGTTGCTTGTAGTGATGAATCTACAGCACAGTGAATTATCATCTGACTCTGTGGCTCCTCTTGGCTTTCCCAAGCTTTGTAGTCAAACTTAATTGTTTTGGTTCACTCTCATAGCTTTGTTTTCGGCCAGAGCAGTATTATACACTGCCTGCCTGATTGGCACCACAGACACAGTGATTGATTAGGTGAACACAGGGGAACATTCAGCAGCTTAACAGCCAAGTATTTCTCTCAGGGGTTTATAGAGACCAAAACAAACGTGCTACAGAAGGGTGATTATTGGACTTACATTCACCAGGTGGACAGAAACATGACTCCAAATGAATAATGAAGTTGTTCCATAACTGCTGGATTGGTAAATAAGTTTGCCAACAAGTTCAACATATCAGCTCAAAAGGTAATTTGTTGGTGTGTTCATGGTTTGTCCCTGCTGCCCCCAAGTGGCCAAAAAATCAATTAATGCAGGCCTAAAGAAATAGTCTGTGATTTAGGTAAATGACTTTATTAGTTTCCCAATTGACAATTGAATTTTTACCGTACCCCTCACCATCTCACTCCTCATGCCTAAACTTAGCCAGCCTAACCAACAAAGGCAACAAGTACCAGCCAATGTGAGGTACAGTAGGAAAGGTCTTCACACAATGGGAGGGGGGAAAAATAAGGACTCCAGGAAGTTGCTGTGCCTGGCTGCTTGTCACCAACCTTAAACTGTTTTTTAGATTTCTGTTTGTGTCCAGATTAAATAGAATAGATGTTAAATGTGCTTTGCAGGTGCTGATTTTTTTTATTTTTGATCTTCTTAAAGAGCCAGAGTAGCAATTCCATTCTGCCCAGTCTTTATGCTAAACTAAGCTAATTGCCTCCTTGCTATAGCCTCAGTCTGGTTATGATTTTCTCATTTATTTCTCGACAATAAAGCGAACAAGCATATTTTGCAATTTTTGAACATTGTTCTGGTCCAATATATTCAAGATGAAAAGCTTGGTTGATCAGCGAGCCCCTAAAATTCATGTTATTCAAATGATTTGTTTAAATTTGACTCTGGCGGGTGGAACTAATTACACTCTGATGTTGTGTTTCCCAGCCTCCCAACACTCATTGCGTTGCACAGAAAACTGAAAGTGGGACAGGTTATTGGTCATGTTTTATGGTACACACGCACGCACCCACACACGCACGCGCACACACACACACACACACACACACACACACACACACACACACACACACACACACACACACACACACACACATTTGTCAATACCTTAATGATCTCCTCTGTCTCCCCATATACGTCTTTATTTAGTGCCTTTAACACTTTCCTATTGACAACCAGTATGAGCAATAACGGTTTTAACCACTCAAAAGTACACTCAGGAATGCGAGTATTTTTCTTCCTGCTCTGTTCTCTTTCATGATTTTGCAGAGGATTTCACACCTGGCTGATGTTCCTCTTCATGTTTCCTCTTTGTAACATTTCCCAGTTTTTTTCTCTACAACTTCCCACGGCCTTTGTGCAGTATTTCATTTCACCGCTCCCCACTGTTCTTAGCTCTATGTCAGCATCTGCCTCTCACTCCATATCCATCACCCTCCTACCACTGTTTCCCGCAGCTCACGCCGCGTATTGTTTCAGCACTAGTGATCTCACTCAGGTCATTAGCTCTGAGTGGTGGCATCTTAAATCATGCTGGGACAGCTTTAGTTCTCCCAAATGCCTCATCCAAAATGTTTCGTTGTGCTTGCACTCATGGTTCAACACAAATAGCACAACCCCAAAACACAAACACACACATTGCAAATACCATTTACACAAGATGCACACCATAGCTAATTTCCTGCACACCCCCTTACACACAAGCACATACATACAAGCAACTAAACCACATAAAAGGCAATGCAGTTTTATTGCGCATGTGTGATTAGACTGCTTCTTCTTTTAATAGAAGTGAAATTCCTTTCACTCCAGTGAAATGGAGTAAATGGATAAGAAGTCTGTACCCAGTGGAGCCATTAGGTCTTTTCCTCAGCCGAAATGACATACACACATGCGCTCATGTGCGTACTCCTACACATGCATGTGATTCATGAAGACCATGAAGGGTCTTTGAAGATCAGCTGTAACATTAAGCCTCAATTTTTAAAGTCAGTGAAAAAATTGGCTGGATTCATGTGTGTCACTACGGGCTTTACCTCATAAGAATTAAGACCACATGTATGCAAATTGCCTTCTCCATTTTTAGTTTCCCTCTCCATCTTTCCCTTCCCTGCATGTCACACTTTATCCCAACGTTTCTTACTATCTATCACTCCCAACTTTTGTCCCGTTTAATGGGATGAGCAGCTCTAAATCTCATGGCACAGCTATAGGACAGCACCCCTGGGAGTGGTACCAGCTGCCGTCAGTATCTGCGTGTGTATGAGTGTGTGTTTGTGTGTGTACATGTGTATGCATAAGTGTGGCTATGTTTCAGTGTAGGTTTGTTCCCAATGCATGGCCATGTACACTACACCATCTGTTTAAAAGATACAGGTTGGAGGAGGGAATGGGACTGAGAAAGCGAGCGAGTGCGGAGGTGTAAAAGAATGTGAGAATAGACCAATTTTATGGCCAAGGTAAATGAGATTGTGTGTATGCGTGTGTGTGTGTGTGTGTGTGTGTGTGAGTATGTGCCTTTGTGCATTCATGTGTGAGAGTCTGAACGTTGTGTATGTGAGATTCATTAGAGAGAGATGTGTGTGTGAGGATGTGTATATGTGTGCATACATGTGTGTGTGTGTGTGTGTGTGTGTGTGTGTGTGTGTGTGTGTGTGTGTGTGTGTGTGACTGTAAATTGGATATTGGGACATGGAAAATGAAAGTGAACAGCATGGCCACACAGGGCTATTTTTGTCCTTCCATCTCTCAGTCCTTCTCACACTCTCTCAGCTCTGAATCTCTCTTTCTCTCTCTACCTCCTTCTCCCCAACTTTCCGTCACCTTTTTGTGCTCTCCCTGTCATTTCTCCTTCTCTCCTTCTACTCAATATATCTGGTAAATCTGTGGCCATATCAGTCCAGTCAGACCGATCCCTGCTGTCTCTCTGTCTCTCTCCCTCCCTCTCTCTCATCTCATAGACTAGTGACACTTCCATCTTAGGCTGTGGTTACAGCCCCTACCCTGAAGGGATGACTGTCATTTTACATCTAAGAGGTTATTATAGATGTGCTACACTTTGGCTTCCTAAGTGCAGTTTTTACAAAAGTCAGTCTGCTATCCTCTCATAAAACATTTCAAATGCTCAGTCTTTTAAATGTCCTGCAAAATTCTGCAACTTAAAGCCATATTTTCAGTCTTTCCTACATATATTGCATAATATTTGGTTACGTGGTCATGTGTTTCTTATGCTGTATATACAGTACAGTTCCATTGCACTGAACTAGGAAGCCACTGAGGAGGGTTCTTCGGAAAATTTTACTATAGTTAAACAGGATTTCCCTCCACTCCTTTTCATCTTTTTCTTACCCAGTTCCACAGTAGACTGCTCAGCCACAGTACATTCATCTGTATCTTTAAGAATTAAATTTCTGCCTCAGCCACAGTAAAAGAGAATTTTCATAGAAGAAGAAATAAGGGTTACTTTGGTTGACTGGATATGTAGCAGGTTGTAGATTAGTAGACAGGAAAGATACAGAAAGAGATCAGAAAGGTCATTTGTAAGTGTAGTTACTGTGTGAAATGTGGTCACTTAAGAGCAAATAAATGTCTCACAGAACAGCTCAATGGCGTTTCAGCATGAACTGTCCTCAGGTGTGCATTTAACCTACAGAAAATGAAGAAGAAAGCATTGTTTGTCATTCATAAACATCACTTTATATACATGTACATTACTGTGTATTCTGCACAGCTATTGTTTCGATATTTGTGCAAATACGTCCATGTTAGCTTCTTTCTGTTCTTGGATACTTTGCACAGCACATGCATATGGTATGGATGTTCTAACATTGCGACTCCATCTACAGTGTGCAACAACAGTGGCAGCACATCAAGAGGATTATACTCTCTGTGAGGACAACTAGAGACTTAGACAGCATTGCTCTATCCACTTCCCTTTCAGCCTGATCCCAAAAGGCAGGAAGAAACAAGGATGTATCACTATCGTGGAGAGAAAGAGAGAGCAGGAGAAAAGGGGGAAGGCAAAAAAAAGAGGAAAGAAAAAAAAAAAGAAGAGAAACAACAATAGAGGGGAAAAAAGAAAACAGATAAGTGAGGAAAAATGAATGAATGAGCAGACGGTGGAGTTACAGAAAATAGGATGCAGGAAGTCTGTGTCATGATGAATGTGTGCCCGCTGCCCTGTGAGATTGTTGGCCTTCTTTCTGTATAAGTGGAGTAAAGAAATATCACGCTGGAGACCATTAATGGGGAACATGAATGGGACTTGCTTGCTCAGCTTCTCGTTCGTGGCCCTCAATGGATCACATCTTGTGCTGTGACTCAATTAATTGGGTTAAAATGGGTTCTCTTAACAAGAAGCTCATTCAAATGTTATGCATTTGACATTGGAAGCAATTCACTTTGCATTTAGATCTGCTGATGAATAATTTATATGCTAATCAGTGTTAAGTACTGACCACTGTGACTTACAACAGATTGGACATAGAATTTCATGTTTTAACAGGTACTTGGAATGAATTGTCTTGGCTCTGCATAGCAGCACAGAGCTAATTATTTTAGTGACACTACTGAACAAAGTTGACCGAATGGATAGGTACAAAAGTTGGCTGCTTAGGGCCCTGCAGCCACCAGGAGGACCCCAAACCATGAAATTACAAATGTGGAATCTTCTTCTTATGAGTAGTTCTGCAAAGAATGAGGTGCTTTCTCTAACATGACTCACTCCGTTCAGTTATGGAAATTTAGATATTATACAAGTTGTATGTAAGTTAGGTATTATTTCAGGTCCTCAGCTTGCTCCCCTTTTTTTGCTGCATTTGTCATTTCATTCTAACTTTTCCCTGCGATTATCACAACAGTTCTTACACAGATCGTGATAGTCCTTTTTCAGGTCCAAGTCACAGAGTCAGGAAGACAGGCAAACACTGCATGGCCCAGTGGAGCTGGGTTGAAACAGAAAAAACAACCCGTTCTTACTTGTCGATCAGTAGAGGTCACATTCGGGTCAGCAGTGCGTAACACATAGGGAGGCTTGTGGAAAGCCAGTAATGCACTGTGTTGATCCATTTCCTACCATCCCTTACAGCCCCATTTATGCTTTTATATAGGGCTACTCATCACCCCATGAGACCACATCCATATTGTGTATTTTTAGAGCAAACCTCACGTTCCAGTGTTAACCATGACCTTGTCTGTTTCTTGTCCTGAAATGTATGTGTATCACATATGTGTATGCATGTGTGAGTGTGCATCTAGTTAAGAGGGTCAGGTGCTGAACAGTAGCTGCTGCCAAGGGAGGCAGACAAAGAAAGCCTAGACCACAGAGAGGCTGTAAATGAGACTAGCTATTTGGGGAAACCTCAGATTCCACAGCTCTGCACCACAGGTGCAGAAAGAATCACACGAGTCATTTCATGGGCAGCCACCAGCTCATGAGGATGCAAAGTGCAAATCCACTGGGACGTGTGTATGTTAAAATTGTGTTTATTCACCCTACTTGTTCAAACATGCATATGCACACACATGCACACACATGCACATGCACATGTACATACACAAACACGCTATCTCTGTATTGCTCCCATATTTGCATGTTTGTATGGAGGAATTTTACCCCATGGAATTGAATAGATTGACAGAGCGGGGCAGGCAAGTGAGGTGGGAATAGGGGGAAAGAAAAGCAATTAAAATGGCAGTCAAATGGCAGCGGTGCAGCAGAGCATCGGATAGAGTCAGTCCCCGGCTTAATTACGCTTAGCCCTTACCACTAGATGTGTCGTCACGTCACACATGAAAAGCGAGGAACATGTGGTCAGGCTTCATGTTAATGTGCAATCTGACTCTACTGTCATCCATCTGATATTGAAAGAAAGGAAGAAAACTGTCAAAACTATTAATATTTGGTGTGATTGGAATGTCACTGTGTGAGAGGAAACTGCAAACACGTGTTTAGGTGCCAATTGACAGACATTGTCACAGAACAGCTGACTCAAAGATAATGTGAGATCATTATAGCAGCTATTTATTTCAGAGAGAAGAATCAACATTTTGAACACGTTATTTATGTATAGCTTGTTGTTTTTTATGTTTAATTGTATGGAATCAGGTGCATGCTTAGTTGAACAATCCCATAATGATGGAGGGAGGTAATCAAGTATCATGCAAAGCTTAACATGCAACACTAATACTTCTGCAGTATACATGTTGTTGGAAAATAAACTGATTTTATTATGCATGTTGTGTAGTCCCACACTGTGTTGTATCTTAGCATCCTGAATCGAAATTCATTGGAAGTGTGAGGTCCCCAGAGATTTCCAGCACCAGTTCATACCCTCCATCCCTATTCTTTTCAGTTGCCACCACCTCCAAATCCCTACTTCTGTGTTTGTATTACAGGAGCATGTCTGTGGGCTGACAGTCTGACAGCTGCTGTAGTGAGGACAGGAAAGTGTAAGCCAAAGAGAGGAAGAGGGAAGAGTCAAGAGCTGGGAGGTGATAAGATGTTTCAACAGTGGAATGAAGTGAAAAAAATCCCATTTGTGGAAAGACGTAGAAATAGAGAGAGAATGAGGACTGAAGGCAATAATGAGTTGCGGAGAGAATGAGACAGCAAGTCAGAGAAAGGAAAGAAGTGAAGAGGTCCAATGTGAAGTAGATACAACAGGAATAGATAAAGAAAACAGTGGGATTAGTGAGAAAGGTTGAGAGCAGGAGATGACAGCAAATAAGAAATGGAGAAGTGTCAAAAATGGAGAATGAAAACCTGGTAATGAATGAGGGCGTGAAAGAGAGCTGGGCTGCGAATAAGAGAAAGACAGAGGTTTCACTCCCCCTGATCCTTAGCCAGCTCTTTCTGCCTTATCAGGCTAGTCCAGACATGGGAGAAAAACATGTACCCACAATGCACTGTGGCTCTTGCCCGTCCGCCTGAAAAGAACCCCTAACCCCATCCTATCAGCTCAGAGGTCGACTGCCAGCGCTAGCAGCACTTCTCTGGATTCAGGGAAAGATTTGTGCGTTTGGCAGACAGGCACAACACGCACAAACACATGTACACTCCAGACACGGCCAACGGCACCCAAAAGTGGAGTCCAGGTCACATCACAGTCCACATCTTTATCTAAGGAGACATGCATGGACAAACCATACTGTACAAACATGCAAACATACACTTGTAAACCAGTTGTAAAGATGATGCTTTTGCTGTTTCTGATTGAGTTATTAGTATGTTTCATCTTTGTTTCATAGATAGACTAAACTATTCAAATTCATTTTGAGCCAAAGGAGGGCACGAGGGCACGAGGGCACTACAGAGTGTCTCTCCAGTGAAGGAATTGGAGGTTTTTTTATACAACACACACACGCCCACAGGCACACAGGCACACACACACACACACACACACACACACACACACACACACACACACACACACACACACTCGAACCAGAGCTCATCTGCACTGAGCTGCAACCCCTGATGATACTGGGGGAAGCTGATGAGTATGCTGTCTACATCCACACATTACTTATTGCCACTACATTTATCAAAGGGCTTGTTTAGTGACATGTAATTTGCAATGAAACGTCCACACTTACCTTATGTGCATTTAGAGACCAGTCAGACGTGCAGTTTCCGCTGTAGGTCACTTCTGAAGGCCACTCAATGCATGTGTGCGCATGAGTTCTCACTCCCACGTGAGCACCTCCCTTTGTGTGGGATCAAGGTAAATGTTGGTAAGTGTGACTCTCACTGATGGACACTGATGAGGTGGTGGATGAGTTTGCAAAGCCATTTCCTCAGCTGAAGGGTAAAAAGCAGTGGAGTGTCAGTGATGTCATTTCATCATGACACAGGCGTGAAAAATCAGCATAAAAGCCTTTCGAATCATTCCTCTTCCATTTGAAATTAGATATTGTGCACGGTATGAAAAAGAGAAGCAGAGAAAGGGACAGCGACTTATGCAGTGTGTGCAGGGATGTGAATGCAGTGTCTTAAACCTCCCTGTGGAAATTACATTGAGATGAGATGAGATTCTCCATCCGTAGCATGCAGAAAAATTGTTATGCAAAAGTGGAAAAATTTAATACGAACACATCAGGAGGAGCAACATGAATCTTTTCTTCCATAGTCTCCCTATCTTTCTATCATGTGTTATACTCTTTATATGACACACAAGTGTTCAGTGCGAGGTGAAATTGTGTATTTATGCTCCCTGGCCTGTTGTCTCTGTCCATCTGTTGTAGATTAGCCTTTGTCTCTCATTCCTACAGACCACATCATCTGAGCACTTAGACGTGTTGTAATGTAAAGCCAAGCCATTTAAAGTGGAATCAGGCTGAAATGCATATGCTTTTTGATACAAACTAGGTGGAAAGTAAGCAAGAGAAAGGGTATAATAACACACCAGCTGCACTGTGTTATCTCTGCTAAAAATGTGTGTGTGTGTGTATCTGTGTGTGTCTGTGTCTGTGTGTGTGTGTGTGTGTGTGTGTGTGTGTGTGTGTGTGTGTGTGTGTGTGTGTGTGTGTGTGTGTGTGTGTGTGTGTGTGTGTGTGTGTGTGTGAGTGTGATTGGGGCAGTGCTGATTGTCTTATTATGTAGGTAATGGTGCTGTAATTTGAGACCCAGCTGGCCTGACAGTTCATTTCACTGGACATAGTGTTAACTGGACAGCATTAATCTCAAAAGGCGACAGTTGCGTGCTACACAAAACAGAAACATGCTGATGAATGAATGCAGCTTTTTCAGTCTTACATTTTTAAAATTATATATTTAAAACAAACATAAGCATGATATTTCCTGCAATGTCTGCTATATAAAGCTCATCTGCCTGATTTGACTCGTTCACATACAGATGAGAACGAGTCAGTTATTGCTCACTCGTGATGAAATAAACAAACATTTATACTGTACTGACCTGCTAATCCCTTGATTAGTACAGCTTGAGCTGAGCCTTGGCAATGAGAATGGGTCCATCTGAGCTACATAATCAACCTGTTTGTTCACCCAGATCTGTTAAAAAGATCTATGATTTTTTTTCTTGCTCTTCTTGCCACATGATGACATTCATTCATATTAATGTTGAATCTCTATACAACCACTTCAGGTATTAAATAAGTCATTATATAATGCAGCCTTCCAATGCTCTGTCATTACATTGCTAACTCTCCGCCCAGTATTTCATTTCATGGACATCTCCAATACTCATCTGAGTTCCCTGAGATCATTACAGTGCAACTCCAGATCTTTGCATGTGTGCGCAAATCAATTGATTCATTGTATTCAATGCCTCTCCTTTAATTGCAGCGATTTCCCTGTCTCAACTTATTTCTCTCTCTCTCCCAACCTCTCTTTTTCTCTTTCTCCTTGTCTAGAATAGAATAGAACAAAGCAGATAAAATAGTAATAAAGTGACGAACAATGTGAACAGTTACTGGCAGTAATTAATAGTACAACAACTCAGATGTGCAATGCAGCAACAGAACCCATACAGTGTGCAAAAGTATAAATGATGTAACAGTCTAATGTATGCACAGCATGTACAGTATAAACAGTATATGTCAGTTTAAATGGTGCCTGGCACTGTTAAATACTGCAAACAACTCAGGTGTGCAATGCAGTACAAAAACCAAAACAGAACCAAAATGTGGATATCAAGCTTTTACAAAAACACAATGTGGGGGAATGTATCAGTCCCTGTACTCTGAGGTTATTAATTACAGCAGCTGTCTTGCCTCACTAATTAATATGTGTTTGCATGTTTTCACTGCAGGAGATTTTTCTTGCCGAAGTAATGATGTGTAAATTCAAGACATTTACTGTACCATCCACTTCCTCTTTGTCCAATTAGAGGGCACGACACAAATCCCCGCTGAGCAAGGACAAATAGCATACGCAAACTGGTAATAAGCTGTGAAGGCAGGCTAGATGCTGCAGACGGAGTGATCACAATTGTTTGAAGAAGATGGAAATAAGCCTAGACAAACGATGTCCACCCCTGTTTTACCCCAACCTGTTCTCCCACACAAACATAGAGTATAAGTTGTGAATAGAATTGCACCATTTGCTTCTTCAAAATTTCACTTTAACTCACCTCAACAGAGTGATGACATGCCTTAGTCAAAGTGAGATAGAGAGATAAAGAGAAATAATAACAAGAGGAGCAAGGCAAATAAAAAGGTTGATTTTGACATTTGAAGTGTGTATAAAAATCAATATGGTCTGTCAAAACAAGTGCAGCTTAATGCACAAACTGAATTCAACAAATGAGGGCACATCTGTGTGCATGAGTGAGAGAGAGAGAGAGGGTGAGAGACTTAAAGAACAAAATAGGGAATTAAAACTACACACACAGTGAACAGAAGTGTACAGTGTACTTGTCTGTATGCATGCTTGTCTCTGTGTGTTTGTACCCCGCCTGTACAAGCATGTATGTCATTATGTGTATGTATCACGGAGAAGATACAAGGTCATTATATGCCAGGGTTTTTGTCCTCATTATCCTGTCATGTCTGTGGTTAAACAAACCATTGCCCCTGCCCATCCAATTAGACTCAGACTTCCACAGCACACCACCAATGACACATGAACAGACACTCCATTAACATTGATAGAGACAGACTGGGGGGGGGCATTTGCAAATAGACATTTGCCCTTCCTCTAGCTTTTTTCTGAAAGCTGCCTTTCAAGGCCTCATTAGGAGACACAAAGTCGATCAAGTTGTGATTCTGCGGAGAGCAGACATCTAAATATCACCACAAAGATTTGCCAAGGCCTGCCGGCGCTTTACATAATGTTTCAAGTCTCACTTGATTGGTTTTCGTGTTTGCTTATAATAAGTAGCCTACAGGAGATGCAAAGCAATAATATCCAATAATTTCTCACTCCCAGCTCGGAAGCTTGGGCAGGACCCCTTCAAGTCAAATTTTAACACACTGGGTACTACATTAGTGTAATTTTTCAACATGCAGTATCATAGCAGTTTGTGAAATAGTCATGAAAATCACGGTTAAAAATGGTTTTATGGTGTAACAACACTGATTAAGTTCTGGGTAGGTTTAGGCACAACAAATACTTGGTTAGGGTTAAATTGATCACTTGAAATGTCGTGTTAATCAACCTTTGTTGTCACGGCAACAGCACAACTGTAGTTACAGTTTTTAAAACGTGTCCCATCTCATGGTTGGAAGTAGGAAGTGGTCTCCTGCAGCTAAGTCTACTTGTTGCCATCTATTTTTTATATATAGCTATCAAATCCAACCCGCCACCTCCGAATAAGGACATTTGTCACCTTATATAAACGTCATCAGTCTTATGGCGTATATTTCAGACATTGTGAGAGTTCTTAGAAGTCTATCAGACTACCCTGCATGGTGATGCTAAAGGTGTACTCAGTGTATTAAAAAGTGACGCCAAGGGCTCCCGACCATACTTCTGTATGTGATGAGTTGGGAGCGAGAACGAGCTGTGATATCAGCACACAAACATGCATTCACTTTCACGGTCTCTCTTTCACAAGCACACACACACAAACAGCCTGAAATGACTCATAATAGAGCTGATGAAGCTGTGCAGTGCAATCATACTTCTGCTGTTTACTTAGATACATTTCCACCTATGAAAATGAGTCCAATTAGCATGATGCTCTGGCATTCATAAGTAACCACACAGTAATGTAAAAGTCTTTGCTGCTTGAGTGAGGTCCTGTGTGTGGGAGTTCTGGTTTATTCATTCAGTTTGAAACCTAAAATATAATAATTGCTTTATACTTTACTCATTATACATTAAGTAGAATAATTGCATTGATTTGCTCTTTGTCAGAGAGCTTCACTGACAGTTATCAATGTTATTTCTTGAAAATGGAAATAGAAAATAATAAATGGAAGATGCACTGAAAACACTTCATTGCAAGACTTGGTTATGGTGTTCAGGTGGGTTGACTAGAGTTCCTGTTGAGTAGAACCTCTAACAGAAAGTGATTTTGTGCATATGGGAAGGTCATGTTTTGCTTTAGTGGAAAAAATCTGGGTCTCAAGGCAAATGTCACAACTCTTCTTGACATAGCTGAGGGGTGTATAACTTGGTTTTCACACATACTCAAGCTTTGACCTTAACTGGTGAAAGGATAACTCACAAAATGTGAAAACAGCTATTTTACTTTGCTGACATGCAAGAGATGAGGCACCAAACATCAAAATCCTGTTTTACTTGCTAATATTTTATTCATTCTATTTGAATTTTCCTCCTTCATCTCATTTCTAACAATATTGCTTGCTTGCTCAGCATCCTTAAATGGCTTTGTGTTCAAAGTGTAGGAGGGACAAATCATTTTAATGAGCCGTGCTGTTCCTCCTCCTCCCACCTCTAAGCCTGTCTTAAAGGCCAAGGTTCATCTTGATTTAGCTGACAGCCTCTTGTCGTGAGTGTGTGTGGGAAAAGCTGGAGAGAGAGAGCGATTGGTTCACTGATTCACACTGAAAGGAAATCCACCTACACTGTATACTGTTCACACTGGACTGAGCTTGTGAACCTGCTAATGGAGGCTTTGACTGCTGATATTCTAAAATGAAACATATGTCGCAGCAAAGCAAAGAAGAAAGGCAGTAAAATAACATTGAAAGCTGCTCAGTTTTTGTGTGTGATTATTTATTCATGCTGGTAAAGTATGCTAAATATATAGAAACTTTTTCACATAATACAATCCAGCACAACACCATCACTGACTATAGCCATAAAATAATCAGCCTGCATATTTATGTGGCACACAATGTTTAAATAGTGCACCAAACACTGAAATCAGATGTAGCTGCTCAGAAGGAGTGCCTGACTATTTTGGCAATAACAAGAAGATTTGTCAAAGTTTGATTTGAAGCCAGTCCAAAATAAATAACTGGGCAGTGTGTTTTCTTAATCTCAAAATAGGTTAAGTTATGTTACTAAACCAAATTCAAAGAACATGGTAGGGAATCAGGACAACTTTTCGACAGACTGAATTATATTACAGTCCAGATTTCAACATAAGGCAGCAGGAAAGATTAATATTGTGGTGAGGTGTGCATAGATTGCTTATCTAATGCAACACACCAGGATATAAAAAACAATGCTGTGGGTAATTGGGTGTTTTACACCAGTATCACACACAATTTTAACTGGAACCTGGTTCATTTTATGGCCTGTCGAGAATTCAAATCCTTCAGTGAAGGATGGCCTGAAGGCAATATCTTTTAATGTCAGATGCTGAGATTTGAATAAGACTTAGAGCATGTGGGCTTAGATAGCTGTTTTTACCTGACAGATGAAGAAACTTGAGTGAGGTGGGTAGGTTAATGTCAGTAAAGATAATTGTGCAGGTGGAGCTGGATCCAACTGTTTTGGGAATTTTTTGTTTTTTCTCACTGGTCATGACAAACAGAGTTGAGAGTCAGCTAGAACTCATCAGCTTGTACGGCAGCCTGGAAAAGAAGGTTGTAACTTTCTATTCATTTAAAGACATCACAGTTGTTTTGTTTTTAGAAGGTACAGGTGATGTCAAAATTCATGCTTTTCTTCTTATGCTACTCCACTGTGTTTTTCACAATTTCAAGATTTTTGCCAATAAATGTCAAGAACTAACTCTAGAGCCTCCTACACAGTGATCTTTCCAGAGTCCTAGTGACATAAAGCGAGGAGCACCTTTCACCCACAGTGCATAATTCATATTCATACATTTCTGATGCCATTAGTAATAGAAAAAGTCCTTCAAGTGTGTACACAGTAGATGATCCATATCAGCCATTTCAACTGTGGGACAGTGCCTCTTGTCTGCACTTTAACATACAAAAGTTTCAGACAATTCAAAAGTCCTCTATAATACAGAAAGTTAACCTGACTGACAGATAGGATGTGTGTTTGAGTGTGCACACGCATTACAGCCAACTAGAACTAGCTGTGCACTGCGGGAACAGATTTATAGACTGTTGAATCATTTATGTTACTCAGCCCCTCGGAAAAAGGCTGATGGTCCAGTCCACCCGCTTCTGGATTAGTGCCAAAAATCTGCCAGAGGGTTTACTGAACAGGCACAGAACTACTGAGTCATTAATTATCAGCACTCTTCCTCTGTATGACATCTGATAGAGCACACACTTGTATTGAGACAATCTTGCCCCAGTTGTCTAAGACAAATGCTCAACATCCCAGAGACGCACCTCTCTGAACGAGGTATAACCCGATCAATCTAAGCCTCAGCTGAGCTGCATGTATGCCCTCCAACTTCCTCCTCATTACAGACAGCAGTGGTGGCACAGGTGTAACAGCCTGAAACGGAATCATCCTAACCGCTATTTCCCTGAAATCATCCAGCCACATACAATATCCAATATGACACAGTGTTATGCAACATTTTAACAAATGACATACAAGTCAGTACATACAGGTTCCCAGGTGTTTTACACTGGTTTATAACAAACCAGATCCTGGAAGGTCAGGTTCAAATGTCACTACAACTATGCTTGGAGCTTATATTCATACATCCAACATTTATGTGCTTCCTTTTGTGGGAAGGACATTAGGAAGAAAGGAGGTCAGCCTCAGAGACCGGATAGAGTACTGTTTTTAGCAAAAACTTTTCTGCTGTCTTTGCAACTTTTTTTCATCCTATAAATCTGCGGCTCCAGAGATCTAGGGTGCGAGACCTTCATGTTGGAGGAAAAAGGCATTAGTACAGAAAGTCAGAGCCCCATTGCCAACTTTGTGCAGTGAAACCTACACAACTTCACACAGCACCACATTCTGTCTTACCTCTCAGCCTAAACCACACGTCTAAAAAAAGAATCTGAGTTCTGACAGGCATGCACTAATATGACTCTCCTCACAACTCATTTTCCTCTTCAAACCCTTTCACACAAGCTCTATCATGTCTTCCTCCTTCCTGCTGCCCGTTCTTCTACACTATTCTTCTACCCTTCTTGCCTATGGAATAACTACAGATACTTTCTTTCTCTCCAGTCTTGCTAGTCTCACTGCTTACTTGTTTCCTCATAACCTCCCTTCAGAAATGCTGTAACCCCCCCCACTCACACACACACACACACACACACACACACACACACACACACACACACACACACACACACACACACACACACACACACACACACACACACACACACACACATTTACAAATCTGCAATCTGGCCTTGCTGTGCTCTAGTCAGTTTTTGCTCCTACATCCTTCTCATCATAAGCTCTTCTTATTGTCCCTCAGTTGGACATCTTGCCATCCATTTTCAGCCTTACCAGCCTCCCCTCAAGTCCTCTCCTATGCCTGTTGTTGTAGTCCATCTGCTTTACAATGGTCACCCCTCAGGGTATCTTTTGTTCTCAGTCTGCTTCAAATATTGACAAGAAAACTTCTTAGGCCCAGAATTTTTCTCCCTCTCAAAACTGCAAGTTGTCTGTGCTGCCATGAGCTGCATAGGAGCTGTTGTCAAATGTATTTTATTTTATATTTTGACCAAGTTTGATCAGCTCTTGCCATGTAGCTTAATACCTGTCTACTGACTGACAAACACAATTTAACTCTTTTCAGAGAGCTACGGTAGAGTCAGAGCTTCATATTTAATAGATTGACACACACATGAAAGTCTGGTCACTAGTGCAGCTAAAGGTGAGTCCAGCACCCATTGACCCAAGATCTTCATGACGTCATGGACCAGACTCTGTTATTAGAAGCATCATAACAGCGTTTATTCATCCTGAAAGCTTAGCCACAGTTTTGACAACCTGCCTGCTGGCAAAACATCAAAACATCTTCCACCGCGGAACGACAATCAGAAACACTCAGCAGTGTCCTCCCGACTAACGGGTCATTCTGATCTGCCGTGTCAGACCTAGGAGACTTGCTTATATACTTACTATACTATACTATACTTTGGCTGCTAGAATCATAGTAGACTTCTTTGTTAGACTTTCTGTGGTTTTTTGCCAACTTTCTGGCAATAAGAAAAGAGAGATGCACATATGCACCCGTTTTGTTGGTAGACCCTGGAGTGTCTTTTTCAGCATTACAATATAGTTGAGACAGTTATTTTACTCTTTACCATGAGCTCCTATTACCAGCGCAAAGCCTCCTCTTCTTAACTAATCTGTTCGAGGTTTATAATGAATACCGTACCATGTCGTTAAACTGCCTCAATCTCTCTCTGTCTGTCTCTCTGTCTCTGTCCCATATCACTCTAAGCACTGTTTATGGATACATCTGGATATCTTTTAGTTCCCTACATATTTTATAATTTATTTATAGTATGTATACCCTTCTGACGCACAAACAAACTCGCATCCACAAAGTGCAGGGTTAGACAAGGGCTAATGTACACTCAGAGAGACATAGAGAGATTGGGAGAGTGCCAATAGGATTAAGACTCAGGTCTCAGTAAAGAGCTTTGTGTCAGAGTAGCTTTGACCACAGATACATTACTGAGTCTCTGTGCAAACACAGACAAAGTAGATCTGATTCACACGGATGAGTCTCTGGCTGTAGGCCCTACACAGAGAAATTGAGATATTTTACTGTCTTTTTCTATACTCTTTAATGTCCCAATATGTATTTTTAAGAACACATGAAGTGAACAAGATGTCTGTAAATCATCTATGGGTTCAAGCATCACTGTTTCAGCTGGATCATTTATAGAAGAATGTGTGTGCATGTTTTTTGGAGTCTTCTGCTCTTCAGACTTTATGCACAAAAAAAAAGAAAAAAAGATTTTATGACTCGTGGCAGTAATACTAATGATACAACAATGTAATGGAGCAGCATGAATACATGTGAAAGCCATTTAAAGATCATCTACAGTGATATCTAGGATATTACACACTTTGTGTTTGTTACAAATCATTTAACAAAAAGCGTGGTTGTGACAGGCGGCTGATATAGCAGTGATACAGCCATATTTACCCTGATCTGCCCATACCTGTGACAGACAGCACCATTACTGGTCAGACAGCTAAATCAGCAGACTGATAACAAACTGCCATACTGTGCCTCTTCGCTGGAAAAGAGCATGTCTCCGAAATGTCAACATACAATAACTTGTACAGCATGTGCAAGATACCTCCATTATCATGATATATGTATTACACAGCACTTTTTAGGGCATAGAGAAAAAAAAGGCCCTCATGAATTCAGAAAACCCCAATGCTTAATCTTTCAAATAACAAAGAAAGAGCAGTAAACCGAAATGAACTTGAAATATGAGAATCAAAAGAATCTTGCAAGAAAATATGACCAATTATGTGAATGCCTTTTTTTGTACTACAAAGCCACCTACAAAAATGTATTTTCCACAAATGATTAAGACACCCCCTGGGCCACTGATTAACAACAGTGAGCTGTTTGTCATTACAGTCACCTGATTCTCAGGTATCACATGTGAGTTAAATGTTTTAACCTTTAATTTTAGCCTCCGCTCCCTTGATGCCAATCAGTGCCATTTTATAAACACTGGCACATAGTGTGATGGGGCGCTGTCGCTCCCAGGCTCGTCATATATCACCTGACATTTAGAGTCATGTTTGATAGACAGAAGAACAGATAAACACAAAATAGCTGATACCACAGTCATAGCTCCTCATTTCCTTCCATTAATATTCACATGATTTAGGATTCATGTATTTCCATAAGCCTGACATGGAAATATTGTAATGTGTAATTATTATTCTTTGTTACCTTATTCCCTGTGTGTGTGTGTGTGTGTGTGTGTGTGTGTGTGTGTGTGTGTGTGTGTGGGGGGGGGGGGGGGGGGGGGGGGTGGGGGTGGGGGGGGGGGGTTGTGTGTTTGGGTGCGTGCGTGCGTGTGTGTGTGTGTGTGCGTGTATGTGCGTTTGCACTGACGCATGTGGGCATGCTCCAGAGATCACCACTCAAGTTCCCACCTATGCCTGGGGGGCTACAGGAGGGGGCCACAGGAAGCAAGGAGGGGGGTTTCTCCTAGTTTTCAGTATCCATGGTAACACCGTCCTGCCCTGCCAGGATCTGTGTCAGTGGTGCTGAGATGAGCCGCCAGGAGAGAGAGCAAGGGAATGAAGGGAGGGAAAGAAAAGAAAAGAAAGGGTTGGAAAATGTTCAGAGAATGATGATGGAAGGCGAAGTGGATGGAAAAAGGAGGGAAATGAAGACTAGATCATGGAGTTCATAAGTGTTTGGTCAGTGACAAATAAAAAAGAGGGTTGGATGGATATTGAAGAGAAAAAACTGATGCGGTTCACTGACTTAAGTACCTGCTAGTTGTAATGCCTCATATCGACCCCCACAGCCAACACACCCCCTCCCTTTCTGGCAGGACAACACTGGCACTATGCATTTTGGCTGGAGGGGACGAGCTGCGACTTCCTTCTTCTCCCCACCTCTCTTCCTGTCTACCTATCTGTGGGTCCAGTCTCTCTGTCTGTCTAAATTTAAGGAGTCAGACTGAAAACAAACTCACTATCGATCAGAAAAAGGTTCCAGAGAGAGGCAGATGAAGGGGGAGGTCTATAATTCAATGAAAGCCTAATGATTTGATTCTAATATGGTAGGGGTTGAATTTGTGTTGATGTAATTGGATGGCCTGGCCTGTACTGTGGGTTTGGTAGAGGGTTTATACATATACGACGTGTGTGTGCGCGTGCACCCGTGTGTGTGTGTGTGTGTGTGTGTGAGAGAGTGAAATAATACTGATGGGGTTGTGCCAGAAGAGGAAACTTGTCAGCTGTTCCCGCTGTGCTAGAAACAACAGGGACACAGACAGAGAGAGAACAAGAGACAGATATTTTGTGTGTGTGTGTGTATGTGTGTGTGTGTGTGTGTGTGTGTGTGTGTGTGTGTGTGTGTGTGTGTGTGTGTGTGTGTGTGTGTGTGTGTGTGTGTGTGTGTGTGTGTGTGTGTGTGTGTGTGTGTGTGTGTGTGTGATGAGCACACTGTGTATGCCTGTCTGTGATTGTGATAAATGGATTTAACTGTTCATTTCTGCTTCAGGTCAGTAACCATAAATACAAGTTATGTTATGTGGGATAAACATTTTGAGTACGTTCCCAAAACAAGATGTTGAATGGAGGAAATAATGTCTTCTTTTTTTGCATGGTTAGACACAGAAGCACTCTGGTACCCTGAAAAATAAGTAATTTCTCCTACAACTTAAAAAAGTTTGAGTTAGAGATTTAAGAGAGCCATTTAAAATATCTGACTGTTGCCTGAAGACCACATCTGAATCACTGAGTGACCACCGTGCTGGTTGTGACATTAAATATTGTATCACTGGCCATGTACACTTAACCTGAGAAATACATCCATCATGAATTGATGCAAGACACAAGAAAGAGAGAACTTGAATGACCAAAGTGAATCAGCGATGGGTAGGCCAGACAATCGATATGAACCTTTAAGGCACAGATCATTTTTAATGCTGCTTTTTCCAGATTCTACAGAATTTTGCCTCTTTTTTTCTCCCTCTTTCTTTCTGTCTGTCATGAAAACACATGCAAGCTCAAAATCCCTATCGGCCAGGGTGTAGTGGTTGCATGAGAGGCAATTTCACAGCCCTTGGCCTGAACCACCTCAGCATCTGCAACTTCATTACAGGACCAGAGCGCTGGTGTGCTGCACACAGATAGACACAAATACAGCTCAGCACAGTGGAAGTGCAACAGCTTTTGTTGTGGTCTTGAGTGTGGCACTTCATGATAATGGTGGTAACATGCACTGTGTCATATTGCCAATGGTCTGCTAAAAAGCAAATCACTTTATGGAACAGCAAACGCCTCCGAACAATGAGCAGCACAACACAGAGAGGTACAGATACAGTATGAAGCAACAAAGAACACGAAAAAATAATATAATATAAACAGCACAGTTGGTTATACAATACAGTCTGCCCACATTCATACAGGTCTGCTGTTATAAACACTGACAATTGTTTTCAACAATCAAAAGGATTAAAATGGTCACACACGTCGTAGCTAACCAGCTGAAATAGTGACAGAAAAATGGTCACCAAGGTTGGGTGACATTGATAAAGCTTTACAGCACAGGTTGTCGTAAGTTGACGCATACAATCAATTTCTTTGATCTTCATCAAAAAAATGTTCTGCCACGGATCACAAATGTAGCTTTCATGTCAACTAAAAATGCTTTGTGGGACAGATAGAGAAGAATGACAAGCTGCTGATTAATTAGAGCAAATGAAAACAAAATAGCCCCTCTCCCAGCAAGATACTGGCTAACATGAGCATACTGACAGACTGAACGAATGAAGCAGAACAATATGGTAATTCAGTCTGATTATCAGGCTATGGATTACACATAATGAATTCAACAAAACGTGACACAATGCAACTCAGCAAAACTGCACAGCACTGCACAACACAATATGACTCAATAAAACACAACTATACATGACAACATAACAATGCAACTCAATACTGCAGAGAGTGGCTTAATGCTAACACATGTAACACATCGCAGTCACATTATCTCTCTACACTACATCGTTTCTTCTCCCTATTTCTTTCCTCCTGGTCCTGACTATTAAAATGTTCTCTCAACTCTTACTGTTGATTTGACAGGTGTCAATCAAGCCGCAGTGAACTAAAATAGCGTGTTATCATTAGAATGACTGCAGGTCACTGGCCTATTGCTCTCCTGTCATTCACTGATGATCTTTCTTTCATTACTCTTCTTTGCTGGCTCTCGTTTCTCCTGATGTTAGCTTTCTAACTTGTCTGCCCTTCTCTCAACACAAAATGGACATGCTTTCTCTCCTCTCTGTCTTTGTAGTTACTTTTTCTACAGTGTCTCTATTACTGTCTGCTTTTTTAAGAAATTCCGAATCTTCTTCTTCTCCTCCTCTTTCTCTCACCTCCACACTTCTCTTTCTCATGTGGCATTGTGACTCTCACGTCTTTCACACAACCTCACTGACACAACAGTTCCCACTTTTGCCCTTTTTCTCTCCATGTCCCTCCGCCTTTCCTGCTTCTCAACACCATCTCACATTCCTTCACCTCTCGTTCACCTTTTATCTCTCCCTTCACCTACTTCTGTTTCTATCTTCTACCCCCTCCACATGCTGACACCAGCTTCAAATGCCCCCTCACCCTACGCCACCACCACCATCACCTACCCCCAGAGTGTGAACCCGTCTCCCCCCTTTCCCCCTGTGTCACAGACAGAATGGCCATGCCAGTGTTGATTAGAGTCTGCATGGCCAGATGCTCAGCCAGGCTTAGCGGAGGCCTGTGGGAAAGAGAGTTGCTTATTCTAGCCTCAGGAGATGGATTGGAAACGACGGGGGCTAAAACAAGCAAGCATTCTCTCAGTACACTCACACATTCCCGCGCATGGGCACAAACGCACGAGTTAAGCACATATCCACACCGGTCTACTCAAGAAGAAAAAGGATGCATGTCGTAAAAACACATTTCAATATTTCTTTTTTTTCCCCTCATGCAGTTTTGCATTTGATGTAGTGTGGTGAATTACTGTATAAGATGATTCAGCTGGTGGTATAATCATCTGTCGTCGCTGAGGATTGATCTTGTTTGAAGAATGGTGCGCAGCGTACATGCATAAATATATTCAGTGTAATGTGGTGAACGTCCATATCTTGCTTTTGCTTTCAGGAACTGAGACAAAAATGATTTTTCTATCAGTTTTCTGTCATAGATATTTCTTTCTTTCTTTTTTTCCCCAACAGTCATCATTAGTTTCAAGCTATCTACATGACTAGAAAATTTCCTGCTACAAATGATGTAGTTAAAAGTATAAACTAGTGCCAGAATATTTCTGTTGAGCTAATAAATGCAATAATATACAGTTTGTGTCTGTATACCCTGTGTTTTGACTTTCTCATTTCCTCTGGTGTTTTCCCTGAGATTTAACCATGCCGTTCCTTTTCTCATCCAATCTCCCCTTCTCTGTTTACATTTTATCCACCACTCTCACTGACAGTCTCTATTTATCCTTTTTATATTCTCCTCTGATTTACAATTACTTGCTGGAGACATACCTCACAGTGGTGAAGTGCACTTAGGTCTGTGTGTAACGATGAAATGTTGGGGGGGATTGATTTATTTTTTGAAGGGTATTTAAAATTGCCATTGAATTGAATATAAATCAACATCTTTCATATAGAGATGAATGACATAGAAATGCTTCTTTAAGGGTTTTACTCTATCTACAGTCTTGTGTTTTATAGAACATGATATAGCTGCCGTCAACTCCATAAATTATATAAAAGTGGGTTCAACCTGCCGTAAAGTCTTTCATCAGGATAACAGAAATCCCATTTCAGATAAATTCAGTGAAGGTCTTTTCAGGGACATTGAGCTAAAGGGTCAGAAGCAGATAACTAACTTAGATCATTGAGCTACATTATGTATTTTCTTATGCACTCAAGCTGCACATTAGTGTATTCACCAACTGCTATTTAAGTTTAATGATCTTCATCTTTTTAAACTAAAAACGATGTGAAACTATTTAAATATTTATGCAAGCAGTGCCTCCTTAAATCTGCTGATTTCTTTGAAAGTAAAACGCAATGAGAGCAAATCTTTTTACGTGCAAAGTGCTTTGTTTGCCTTTTGGCAGGAGTACTATACACTGTGGAGTTATGCACTAAAGAAAAACATTGACAGGCAGCTTGAATTTGCACTGGGTAAATTTTTGTCCCACTGGCACTTAACAATTACAGGATGTATATGTAGTGATTATTAATGTTTGGGATTTAACTAAGATTTTTTATTTTTTATTATTTGGTTGTTACATGGTTTAATTCGTCAACATAGCGACTATGATGAAATAGTGGGAAATTGCCTCAGAAGGCGTTTGTAGCCTTCACTCTAAATCTTGAGCTCATGAATCATTATGTCACTGGTAATATAAGAAGTGTGAATCTACTCAGTATCTGTTGCCTTGAATTTTACACTTCATTGTAAATAGAAAGGTGGGAAAGGTCGGTTTTGGCTGCACACTGTTATATAGTGTGTTGACCAATTTGTGGCTCTACTCCAGTCTACTAGACTGAAGGAAAGCTGCTGAATAGAGTTGGAAAAGGTTGGTTGGGATTATGGCTCAATCCTCTCTGGTGTAATACACAAGAAGAGAACCTCCAGTTTGCACCTCTTGTGTATTTGCTGTTTTTCAATTCAGCTGAAAAGGGTGGTGGCGAAGATTGGTTTGGATTGAGGTAGACTTCTCTTGATTGTATTGTGTGTTACCCCCTTTGGTCTACCGGACTGGAGAAGAGCTGCTGAACAGAGGTGGAAAATGTTGGTTTGGACTAACGCAACTCAAAAAGCATACAGTGCTGTATGGAGTGGGTTGTCTTGTAATGTTGCTCAACTGTTTTATAACAGGGGAGAATAAACTCATTTGACACATTTTCACACGCATATCAAGTTGGTCCTGTAAAGTAGTGTTACTGCATTGCCATTTGGCTTATACTTTAAATCTCTCTTAAGAGAGTGTGTGTGTCAGAGAGAGATCATTAATGTGTGCTGGCCTATACTCGTGCATGCCGGCTACCCTGCAGGGAGATAAACCCAGTGTTTGTGCATGTGTGAATGCTATTTCAGTTGCATAAGTGATTCCTCCTCTTGATAATGTTGCATTGAAAGGCAATGACTTCATATTTAATGCGAGCAGTAATTACATGGAGCTGGTTGGTCTTTGTGGGTCTGGATCAAGCATTGAGTCACAATCTAATGCTGTTTACCAATGCATTGGTTTACCTGAAAAGGATATCTTGTGAAGGTCATTGTATATAATAGTGTGCTTCTCTGGGGTTTGGTGTGTATGGTCGGCTCCTAGATGCTGTTGTGCACGGTTATTGTGATAGTAGACAATGAAGTAGAGAGAAGGAATAAACAGAGACGGACAGAAGCACTCAGAGTGACATTAAACGAAGATGAGTGTGGTAGAGATGTAGGGGGAAATGGCTGTTTAAACTTTAGTGCAGTTCAGTTCTGCTATGTCTGGTCTGAAATCAAGTGCAAAACAAACTAGGTATCATGAAAAAAGTTTAGAAAAAGTTTGTGTCATCTATTTAAATTACATTTTGGCAGTTGATATGAAGAATGGCCAGTTAGTTTCCACCATCTTTAAGACTTTAGGTTTGCTTTATTCTGAGCTGAGAGTGCTTTGTCTCCTTTTTACAACAGTGCTGCCTTTGCTGAAAACAGTTGAATATCTTTATTGATCATTTCCATAATTTATAGCAGCTCACGCATCCTAATCTCTTCCATCTGGATTTCATCAGTGCATAAAAAGCCTGTGGCTCAAGTCCAGTAGATTCAGTGGAAGCAAGGGGACAGATGAAATGACCTCTGGTCAGAAACACATCTAATCTGTTAAATGGGGAATTTGAATGGACGGCACTTTTCAAGTCCATTAGAGGCTCATTAGGGAGTAAGGCCTTCATTTGCCTGAGAAAGCACTTTTTACTGTCAAATAGCGACGTTCGTTTATTTTCAGATTTCTTCACACACATACAAATGTTCTTAAACATGTTGATAATCATGATAACTGCACTTATTGTTTACTTATTGTCAGTGACTTATTCTCACTGCAGTTAACCTGGTGGTCACTACATTTTTTTGTGGTAAAGGTGAGAGCACAAGTTTCAAGACAGACAGCAACTTACAATAAGTAAAATCTTACACCAAATGGGATCAACAGGACATTGTGTGCAGGACACATCTTTACCTCACTTAACCTCAATAGTTATTTTTTTGTGACTCATACAGCTGCGCTCCTACATATGTACATATTTAACCAAAGTAGTAGAAATCATGTGCCAATCCATCCTGTACATGTTGAGATATTTCAGTCTGAATGTGGAGGACCGACTGACAGACAGTACCATCCCTAGAGCCATATCTAAAAACAGACTGCTGTCATGATCTGAATTTCTCCAGACTACCTTTTATCCCAATAGTTCACATTCACTTTGGTAGCCATAGAAGAAAGTACTTTAGTGTAAAATACAAAAAGCAAAGGGGTCTTTTCCATATAAAAAGTATGTGTCCTCAATAATGCACTTTTTATCACTGACTTAATCAAGTTAATTCTATAGTGGTTGTTGATACTTACGGGCATTCCTTATAGTTATTATGCTGTTTTTATATAGGCAGATGTGTTTGTGTACAGATGTTCATTGTTCTGTCTTTATTATTATCTACATTCATGTGTGTACTGTAAGTTGAATTTGTGCTGATGTAATTGGATGGCCTGGCCTGTACTGTGGGTTTGATAGAGGGTTTATACATATACGTGTGCGCCTGTGTGTGTGTGTGTGTGTGTGTGTGTGTGTGTGTGTGTGTGTGTGTGTGTGTGTGTGTGTGTCGCTCCTTGGCAAAATGCAAATGACTAAGCAGACAATTATGGATTTGCCATCCTCGCTGCATTGCCAATAGGTGTGTCTAGCTTTCTGTATATGGTCTATCATTTGCATGCACATGCACACACACACACACACACACACACACACACACACACACACACACACACACACACACACACACACACACACACACACACACACACACACACACACACACACACACACACACACACACCACACACACTCATCTGCCTATAGTGCCTGGCAGCATCTGGACTGTCTGGACTCAGGTGCAGTCCTCTAAGCATTCTGAATCTGTCATGATACTGAATAAATTACGATTTTGTTTACATCTGATCAGGTGAGAATTTTTGTTTCTCATGGTTAAACTTATAATCAAGTTGTGTGTGTGTGTGTGTGTGTGTGTGTGTGTGTGTGTGTGTGTGTGTGTGTGTGTGTGTGTGTGTGCGCGTGTGTGTGCGCGTGCGTGTGTGTGTAGGATTACAGTTTTTGGAAAGTACACTCTGTTTCCTCTCTGTATTTTCCTGTTTATGTATTGTTAGACCTCATTTAGTTCAGATTACAGTTTTATGTTGCCAGTTTCCCCCACTGCTTCTGCTAATTAAACCCAGTTCGTAGTATCTGCAGGTCTGTTAATCCCCCTCATGAAAACAGGTCGGAATTATTGGGGAGGGGGGGGCGCCAAACCCAAACCTAAATCCAAAAAAACCCAGAAAGACAACTGCAAATGCAATGGCAAGAGAGCTCCCATACGCGCGCGCGCGCGCGTGTGTGTGTGTGTGTGTGTGTGTGTGTGTGTGTGTGTGTGCGCATGTGTGTGTATGTGTGTGTGTGTGTGTGTGTGTGTGTGTGTGTGTGTGTGTGTGTGTGTGTGTGTGTGTGTGTGTGTGTGTGTATCATGTAGGGCAGAAAGGATGGTGAGCAGGTTAGAAGAATGTCATGTTGCTCCACCTAATAGGCTCTCTTGCCATTCAGACTCCCCTGGGTCTTGGTCTCTGACAGAAATGTGGCTAAAGGGGATGACACACTTTCACACACACGGACACATACACACACAGTCTGACAGTCCAACTTTAATTTGAATCTAAAGCAGGTGCAGGTTAGAAGCGGTGGACAGCAGTTAATTATGTAAGCACACTGTTGAAAAGGATACAAACTTTTTATAATGTTGGAGGCTGTGTTGCATTGCAGATACATAGTAAACTAGCTGTCTCATGTTGTGGGATTGTGTTTACACATTTTTATTTGGCTGATGTGCACATGAAGCCAGTTTGGCTCGAGCTCAGAGCAGGGTGGAGACTGTGAGAGATGGCTAAAGGCTAGTTTAGTGGTGTTTTAGGGCTGACTCAATGTGTACTTTCAGCACCATGAACACACACACACACACACACACACACACACACACACACACACACACACACACACACACACACACACACACACACACACTCTCACACACATTCCATCAGTGCTAATAGCACCAGAGTAGACCAGTTGCTGCCTGTGGACTGAGTGGTGGCCTGGTCTGGTTTGCTCTTATCAGTTTCGGTCAGTGATTTGTAGTTTTTAAGATAGAATCATGCTTCTAACACTACCTTCAACCTTACTTATGAAAGAGAGACCACAGCAGTGCCGCCCATCACAACATACAGGTGAGTCATTAAGACCAGACACATGAGCTTCACAGTTTTGTTCTGACAAACCATCTTGAGGAGATTTTGTTTTATATTTTTTGTTTAACCATGAATCATTTTTGATGCGCTTGCTTTTTAATGGGCAAACTAACTCAGCTTCTTGTCTAAATTTGAATCAGGATCTCTCAATTTGTGGATCAATCAATCTCTCAGTTCCCTGCTTTTTTCTGCTACTACAGTATTTTTTGATAATAAAATTTAGGTAAACAAATTTGACTTAAAGCAACATTTTGTGTTTTAAGATAACTGGTTGTCTTATTGTTTCAGTGATAGTGTATTCAGAGTTATGCATTTAAATCACTATCTGATTATTATCTAAAATACATGTATTATTATTATTATTATTATTATTATTATTATGTTATTTCACCAATTAGTTTTGTTTCACTAATAATAAGACCTTAATAAGCATTGTTGGCTGTCTTTTAGCTGCTAAGCTTCCATCTCTTATTTACTCTTATGTGCCAGAGTAGGACTGTATCTCTTAAGATTATATTTATCAAATGAAAATGGTCTCATCTTGGACTGCCCTGATTTATAAAACAGTAAAAGTGGAAGTGATTGCTGTTTCGTGAGACTGATATTTTAAAAACATAGTAATGCTCTAAATTATGATATTAATTTTGATGCATATTAAATCAAAGTGACTGAAAATGTAACAATGAAGATTTATTGAGGGAAGCAGCTGTGCCTGGTTGTGTCTATTGCTGAGCTAGCAATAAAACCAAATTTCTCTGTGCAGCAGTTCAAAAGTACAAAGAGAAGGTAAAAAAAGACTTGTAATAAAAGATGAGAGGTGATGATAAGGCTTTGGAATAGATGTGCCTAAAAACTCTTGTTAAGACAACTAATATTTAATCTTAAATAAGGCTTTATAGGAGAGGACCATGCCCACCTACTGTATGTGCCCACTTAAAAGTTGAGTCATTCGTGTTTGATAAAGGAGGGGGGGGGGGGGGGGGGGGGGGGGGGGGGGTGTAAGTGTGTGTGGGGGGGAGAAAGCAGATAGATTAGGTTGTTGATTGGATATGGTTCTCAATTCAGCTCCCTGCCAGTGCCAATAACAAAGAGGAGACACAATAGTAAAGGAGGAGGAGGAGAGCAGAGGGAGAAGAGGGTAGATGTGGTGGAGGGTTGAGTGTAATGGAGTCAAGACCCCTAACAGGCTGTCAGATGCTGCTCACTTGCCACACAGTCACACAAGACTCAATCTAGTGTTTTGCTGGATGGCTGGTATATTTGCGTGTGTGTGTATCTGTGTGTGTGTGTGTGTGTGTGTGTGTGTGTGTGTGTGTGTGTGTGTGTGTGTGTGTGTGCGTGCGCGGGCGAGTGTGCCCTGGTGATAAATCTTAATTATACCATGGATTGCAGGCCATGTGCCATCTCATCATACCATGTCAAATCTCATAAGCAACATTAGAGAGTGTGAGAGGAAGAGCGAGAGAAAGAGATGCAGCAGTATGAGACAGACACAGGGAGGAAATGTACATTCCACATCTATACAAAAAAAAAAAGAAGAAAACATCCCAAAATTTAAGGAAGCCAGAGAAAAAGTCAGTGAGCAGAGAGACAGAAAGCAATCTTGCCACACGAATACTCTGGGTTGAGCTACTACGGCCCGTTTTTAGGGCTTTTCTTATAGAACATAAAAGGCTTTTTGTGTTGCGTAACTGTTTGTGGTTTTGCCGTCAGTCTCGTCAATACTTATTAAATCTAACAACCTCTGCTTACGTTACTAGGGATCTAGCTTGTGCCAGGATGAGCTGGCGGATGAATACACAGTTTTAGCGTGTCAGAGAAAGAATGGGCCTGGGGGTGTTGTTGTGGCCCGCTGAGTCATCGTGGCCAGGGTGATCTCTAAAAGCAGGCCCCCAGCCCCCCAGAGTAATGGTTAATCGTGGGAAGTCTGGTGTTAGGGTAAGTGTGCCTGTGTGCAGGCCCAGCCTGTATGTGGCTGGGTTGCGGTGGGTTTTGGCGTGCCGTGGTGTGACAGGGCCAGTCAGGCGGATGGGGCGTGTTGTTGTTGTAGCCGTGGTGGTGGGGAAAGCCCTGTACAAGCAGCTCTCAGCTCTGCTGGCTGGGAGATGAGCCGGGGCAGCTCTCCCAGAATGAACAACAGGAGAAAAAAAAAAAAGCTGTGTCCTTTTGTTTTCATGGCTGTTGTGTTCCCTCTGCTGCGGGTTTGGAAGTCTGGTCTGTGTGTCCTCCTGGTTGTCTGCGGCCATCCCGTTGTGACATTGGGTCAGTTGCGTTGTGCTCTGTCGCCACAGAACTTCACATAGACATAGTCCACTTCCTGGAATGGCGGTGTCAATCCAGGAAGTGCAACCTTTGAACCGCTAAGTGCTGAGTAGTCATACATTTAAATGGCACAGTGAAACCTTCACATTATAAACACAATAAATCACACAGCACGGAATAAACAACTGTTTTGGAAGAACCAGATTACTTCTTTAACAACAATAACTCAGTAGAAGCATTACAAACAGGAAAAGTCTTTTGTTCAGTCATCTGAAGGTGGGGATGCTTGTTACAGTGTAAATATAACTATTATGCAGCATGATGACTGGTTGTAACAAGTTGGATTTGTTTGTGTTTTGATCCAGTTGCTGTCCGTCATTCTCATTACACTGACTGTAAACATGTTAAATTCATACAATTTGAATCAGAACCATTAAGATTGGAAATAATTATAAAAAGTAAACAGAGTACATGCAGTAGCTGTGAGCAGATAGTCATTATTATTTTATAATCCACTTCATACACAGCTCAGCTCAGATTTACTCAGAGTTTACAGTCCATGTGGCACTCATCTCTCTTTTCCCAATTTAGCATTTTGTTCCCTTTCCATCAGTTTCTGTTTCAGCACATGCAAGAATGCGTGTTCTTGTGAGATTTCAATGGCTGCTTGTTGTCGCTAATCTGATCACAGTCTGCCAATCCTCAAGTGTGCTTTCTCTGTATTTACTTAGTCGTCAAGCACATGCTCCTTTTTGGCTGCCGAAATTAAAGAATATGTAATGTGGAAAAAGTTGTTTTGTGTGATTCTAGCCTTTGTGTTTCTGTAATCTTAAAATCTGTTCCCAGCTTTAGTGCAGTAAACCAGAGTGTAGCTTCTGTTATGTTTGCGCCCTTCAATTGTAAAATAGTTGTACATGTAGTTTAAGCATCTCCTCTTTTGAAACCTAAAAGCACTGCTCTTGATGGGCCAACAGGTCAAATTTTAAATCTCACTTTCAATCACAGCACAAAAATCCGTTCCTCTTCCTGCCCTTTAATGTGATCCCATTTTTATCTGCACAATAGCGGGAAAGATGTGATTGAAAGCAGACAGTTAGCTGTCAGTATTGTAGTGGGTTACATACAAGTAATGCAAATCTACTTGCATATACAGGTAAACTGTAATGCCTACCAGAGACTGTTCATTGCCGTTACATTTTTTTTGGTTGCTGATAAGACTTTATTATCATTCATTATAGATGACATATACAGTAATACCCCTATACATAAAACAAGCAGGCTTGATATTTGTCTCGCTTTTATAAAAAAGCTCAGGATACAAAGCTCTTTGTTATTAAACCCTAAGAAACATTACTTTCATACAGCATATTGCTTTTTGTCCTGCTTGCATGTAACAAGGATTCATGCATGTATTGGCAAAGGCATCAACACAGATGTGTATCAGTCTCAAATCCTGTGCTGCATGTGTATCTCAGGCTGGCTCTGCAGCTCTACAGTGTCTTCATGGTGGCGTCTATAGCAGGATAATTGGCTCCAGTCAGTCGCTCTGTCACTCAGACCTGCAGCAGATGTGACTGCACAGCATCCCAGTCTCACACATGCTCTATCCCACTGGCTGCATTATGCTAAGGACGTCTTTCTACACTGTATACAGTATAAGACCACGTACATATAGAGCTGCATGCGCATACATTATGCACACACACACACACACTAAGCTGACTGCACACAAGAGTGTTTAAGGACTGACAATATTTACTGCCTCAGTGCTTTTCACATCGGCTTTGTCTTTCCAGTTCTTTATATTATCTGGTTTGGTTTGAAGCCACTGAATAACATAAAACATTTATGTCCTCAGCATGTGAATTATGTGTAAGAGAAAACATCTACTATGTGTGTGTGTGTGTGTGTGTGTGTGTGTGTGTGTGTGTGTGTGTGTGTGTGTGTGTGTGTGTGTGTGTGTGTGTGTGTGTGTGTGTGTGTGTGTGTGTGTGTGTGTCAGTGTCCTTGCCATTTCCAAAAAGTTGGTATTTTCCTTCCTAAACCAAAGAAATGTCTGATTTTTCCTCATTTCTTCATTTTTTGTTGGCAGCTTGATAGCAGAATGTGGTTACCATATAACCACAATGTTGGTTCATTTTTGGCCAGGGACCTTTGCTGCACATCATTCCCCTCTCTCTCCCCCTCGTTTCCTGTCTGCCTTTTACACTCTATGTTTCTGAGTGCTTCTGAGACATTAGGTCAACATCTCCTAGTGTATTCTTGGTTATCTATACCCCCCAAAACTAGATTACTGCTTGCAGGGAAAAGCTGTAGACAGTAGTAGATAAGTCTTTGTTTAACAAAGCTAACAATTTGCCATCTTACACAGCAAACTCTAAACACAGCCCTTCTCGTTTCTTCAAGGACAAGAAAACATTTCCTTTTACAGGTGAACTGCTCCGTCAAACAGGTGGCTGCTCATGATTTGAGCCTGTTTCTGCTGTCTGTCTGCTGTCACTCCTACATGCACAGGTCCCATCTCCATTATCCCACTTTCAGTCAGAGACTGACTGAGTTTTTCTCTCTTTATTTCCACAGGCACAGAAATCGTGGATAGAAAGAGCGTTCAGCAAGAGAGAATGTGTTCATATCATAGTGAGCGCCAAAGACCACCATAGGTAAGTAAGATTGTACAGTTTATAAAGGAATTTAGAAAATATCTCTTGTCTCTATTTATTAAACTACAAGAGCTAATGTGGGCGTTGTGAATGTGATAGCCTACCTCACACACAGTAGATTAAGAGCCCTGTTTCATTATTGACCTTTTAAATCATGCCTCTGAGTAATATCACACTGGCCTCTATTTGCATCACAAGTACACGTTCTACACTAATGAGCCAAAATACTGACATTATACATTCGAAGACCACAAATAGCAAGTTAAGCTGCTTTGGTGACATTTGCAACATTCAAGACAAATATTCCTCATCATTTAAAAAGATTATTCAGGCAGTGTACTGCATATTCACTTTCAGTATAAGTATATATGTAAAGTCCTTGTCGGTATAAAGTAATACAACAACACTATTGTAATGATAAGAGTACTTCAGGGAAATGAAGTGTGATTTTGAGAGGCACTTTCCCACTTGGTGTCAACATTTCTCTCATTCTGCTCTGTAAAGTCACTGTTACAGTGACATTATCAAAACCTGTACTACAGCAGATGTTGTTGCTCTGGGTGACAAATTGGAAAAAGCTAGTCTAATTCCTGCAGAAATGGTCTTCATACACACTCATGCAAATACACAGGAAATGCCACAGTTTGTTTAGATGAACAGAATTATCATAACTGGAGGAAAGTGGGTGCAGGCCAGGAGCAGGAGGAGGGAAAAGAGACGTGCGGAAGATCAAATCAGCCTTTCTCTTTTTATTCAAAAACACTTGTGTTGATGTGTAAAGCACAGGAAAACATAACGTTAGTAGGAAACGACGGAAACATGAAGTGATAATCAAAGCCTCCTGACGCCCTTTCCTCCCAGGGTTCCCGCTCCATTCTACATGGTTAAAACGTAGAATATGAAAGCTGCATTGTGCATCTGAATTACTATGTACTGGTGCAGGAGTGCTACAATTCATGTAACTGTCTAACTGCCATTGCTGAGAGGGAGAGGAAAGCAAGGGAGATAGATAGACAGAAGTTTGTTAGGAGCAGAAAACAAAAAGAGACTGTGCCAATAGCAGATTGCAGGAGCTTTACAGATCCTACAGATCCATCTCCCCCTCTCCTCCTCATCAGGAGATGAATGTCAGATGATGAGCTGTCATTTCAGCCTTCCTCACCTCAATGCACATGACTATGGCAGCTCTCACGCTCTTTCTCTTCCTTTCTCAATCTCTCTCTCTCTCTCTCTTTCTCTCTCACACACACACACACACACACACACACACACACACACACACACACACACACACACACACACATGTATAGCACAATCTCCGTCTCTCACCCTCTCCTTTCCCCTTCTCTTCAAGTTCCGACATCTATAATGAACTACATTATATATCTATCTTACATTCACTCTTACTTCCTCCTCTCATCCAGGTGCTGTTGTGGTCGCCTGATAGGTCAGCATGTGGGCCTGCCCCCGGGCATCTCATCCAGTCAGAATGATAAGGCAGAGCGTTTGGCCAAGAATGAAAGCCTGTCAGAGAAGTGGTCAATCAGCAAACACACGCAGCTCAGCCCCACTGATGCCTTCGGCACCATTGAGTTCCAGGGAGGAGGACACTCCAATAAAGCCATGGTGATTCCCAAAACAAAATATTTTGTGTAGCATATCGTCAGTGTCTTGGTGAAACCTTGCTCTTTGAATATAATCAACATGTCAAGGCAAATAAGTACAGATCAACCTCACATTTTAGTTTGCAGTTATGGATGTCCAAAAAACCCATCAAATTGTGTCACAATCTGATGTTCAGAACAGGAAAAACAAGTCAAATGAAAGGAGACTTAAACACGGATGTCAAGAAGGAGACAAGTAACATGAGATTTCTTAATGACTTGAGTTGTGTTGTCAAAGATAGAAAAGACTGAGTGTTCCTTGCTGAATATACTATATCCTGTAAGATGAACATTTGGGTGAAGGCTGTCGCCAAAAGTTAAAAGTACATAGTAATTGAATGTGATTTGTAGATATGTTTCCTCAGCTGCAGTAAACTGATGAAGTTTGACAGTAGAGAGGAGGAACATGTTGGATGCTTGGATGAGCGAAATGAACTTGTCTTTTGATCTGGATGGCACAGACATACCAGTGGTACAGTTTATTCAAAATAGTTAAATAAACTGTACCAATGATTGCCAGTTTTTTGTCATAATACATTTTATAGTCCCTGTGCACTTTCTTCAATCCAGCTTCTATTCAGATTACACTGTAATTTAGCCCCACAGCTGGTTAAATGATCCAATTTAAGGCATCATACATATGCAAAATTTACAAAATGCATCACATCAATCAAAAGTGTATAATAACATCATAACTATGCATAGTTATTTGGTGACTGCATCAGATCAATTATGCCTGATTGTATATCTATCTATTTGTAATAACCGTGTTAGTATACAGGGAATACAGACACATTATGGCTGAATCATGTCTGATTCATTCTCAGTGTTAAATTATTCATCCACACACATGTCAGGTTGGCTGTCTGAGGCTGTGTTGGATAGATAAACAGATGTTCTATAATGCATGTGCTTCTCCAATCCTAGCAAACATCTGTTCAATACTTCTGTAGCCTGAAAAATAAACGCCTCAGGCAGGTCTGCAACACTGGTCCATGTGGTATTTTTACATTTCATACTTTCGTTTTCAATGCACATATTTGTTTTACATATTTGTTTGTAATGCGCTTGTAATGAACAGTGTGTGCATTTGTGTATGCATGAGCGCTCTTGTCTGTATGTGTTTATGTGCAGTGAAAGTGATGCATATGTGCTACTTTACTGTACATCACTGACACCTGTCCTACTGTTTGCAGTACGTGCGAGTGTCTTATGACACCAAGCCTGACCTGCTGCTCCACCTAATGACCAAGGAGTGGCAGCTGGATCTACCCAAGCTGCTCATCTCAGTCCACGGGGGCCTGCAGAACTTTGAATTACAGCCAAAACTCAAGCAGGTCTTTGGCAAAGGGCTCATCAAGGCTGCAATGACAACTGGAGCCTGGATCTTCACTGGAGGGGTCAATACAGGTGAAGTATATTACATGCTGTACATCAAGTTTGGACAATTATTTTTATACAGGGCCAAATCAGAACAGTTATCTCAGGGCACTTTTCACATAGAGCAGGTCTATACAGTACTCTTAAATAATATATGCAGCTGAACATAACAAAGTGGATATTATTTAAATTTTTCATGTGTAGATATGTTTCATGGAATGTTTTATCAGTACTGTAGAGTCCCACTTATTTTTATACAAATTAAGTGGCCATATATTTGTGCTAGGAGCATGATGAGTTATCTGACGTACTGTATAAGACGTTGAACCACTGGAACATTGAGAAAAGATTATCTTATGTGTATTGAGAGCACTTATAGACTTACCACGCTAGTCAGACCAGACAGCTCTCAATTTCTACTTAGTTCATCTTGAACAAAAAGTGTCTTGCAGTCTAGAGGGTGTCACCTTTAGATAAAGACCAGTACTTATTGAAAATAAAGAGAGGCAAGTTTATATTCTCTTACTAGACTAAACATGAGTGATGAGGACTTGTGAAATTTTACTTGAAGAAAGCATGCACTGATCCAACTTTTTCTGTCTTGATACGGATTCCAAGACTTAAGTTCAACTTAACATCTGTATACCTCACTGCATGGAAGTTACTGGAATCATTTCTATGTAAAGTAATATGCATCCAGCCAGGTGTTGCTGTGGCACTAAATGCTGACTTGGCAGTCTGTCATCACTTACTGAATGTACAGTAACTCATAGTAGAAGCATTTTATAATGACAGTGATAAACTGTTTTTATGTGGATTGCTCACATCATGGCAATATTTTATCCACTTAATAAGGTCAGCACTGGGCCAGATTTTAATTTAGGATATCAGATTGGTGCATCCCTACCTTGAGGGCAATAAAGGAATTTTCTTGAGAGAGTCTGATCGTGGAGAAAATCAGCAGAAGAGATCTCTTCCTGAATTTGCATCTTCAGCGGAAAGCTGGATGAATTTGACCTGGAGGGGAATGATTACGAGGAGCTCAGTGGACTGGATGTGCAGCTGTGGATTGCATGGGAGAACCATAGGAGGTGGAGGGATGGAAGTGGGCTTTAAAAACAGCTCTGAAATTATGAGAAGCAATCTGAAGTCTGACAGAAGGGATAAATAATATGAAGCTATAAAATATGTTTAATAGGATAGATATGACATATGGAATGAAGGATACAACACTTTATGCTGTGGAGTGCACACACTTGAATACAGAAAGGAATAGGAAGTAAGATTTAGTGACAGAATGGGTGCAGAGGCGAGAAAGAGGTGGAGAGAGACCTGAATTATGGATGGAGGGATGGATTGGAGTTGAGGATGGAGGTGGAGAAAGAATGAAATATCTGCAAGAGATGGGATGAGATGTCCTCGAGGTCTGACACTGCCCTCCCTAAAGGACAACAACCAGAGGCCTGGAGCTACAACATGTCCGTGTTTGTGTGTGTGTGTGTGTGTGTGTGTGTGTGTGCGTGCGCGTGTGTGCATTCCCATTGGCTGCCACGTTGTTATCTTCCGTGTCTAATAGAATCTTTTACAGACAAGTCTATCATTAACTAAGTTCAGGCTCTGCATTGATTGCGACAAACCTATTTTCTTATCTGTCTTTCCTTCTCTCCAACACACAAACATACATTCACACACATACACAAACAGGAGTGATTCGCCATGTGGGGGATGCGCTGAAAGACCACGCCTCTAAGTCAAGAGGGAAGATCTGCACCATTGGCATTGCTCCTTGGGGCATTGTGGAAAATCAGGAGGACCTTGTTGGCAAAGATGTAAGTAAAGAAGAAAAACGAGAGCCAGAACAATGAAGCGGTTAGAGTGGGGACTTGCACGCTTCAGTGCTTCTTTGCATGTATATGTAAAAAAGGCCATGTTCGGTCCACAGTTCGCCAGCGCTTATAAATTGCTGACAGCCTATTAACTGAAATGCTGAGTAAGCCAATTTAGTCTGTGATAAACACTCCTTCAAAGTAAATTGGACAGCTGGAGGAACCACATGAGACCGTGTGGCACATGCTGACTCATTCAAATCTCAGGAATCAATGTTATGTTGTAGTTAAAATTTCATCAGAATGTGCCGCACTCTGGCCCACTGAACAAGTCAAGCAGAGACAATTAATGTTGGTGGCTGAAATGAGATGATTAAGTGCTGAAGCTCTTTTTTCATGCTTGATTGGGCTCAACTCTCTGCCTCATGACCAGATGCGTTTACCCCAGCTTGTCAGGCACAACCCTCAAGAGAACCACATTAAAGCTTTTGAGAAACAGCATGAATGAAATATAAATACATATGTGTATATATATATATATATATATATATATATATATATATATATATATATATATATATATATATATATATATATATATATATATATATATATATATATATATATATATATATTCGATTTAAAATTACGGATTGTGTTATTAATACCTCTGAGGATCTTTTTGTAACTGTTCTTTCAGTCAAATCTTCAATAGAACAGACAGCAGTAGCCACTGAAAATAGTAAACCCACAGTATCCTCTATTTTTGTAATAATTTATTAAGAGCCAAATGTTTCAAGAAACATTTAATCAATCTGATGCCTATGTTTGGGTGCCCATATGAACATACAAAGAGGTTTTCCTCGCTGTAATCATTCCTCCTGTTCATACGCCCTGTAAAAGTTTTGTTTGTGTCCAGCTATTTTAGGAAATTAGTGAGCTTTTCCAAAAAATGAAGCCTATTTGCAACCTATTTTTAAAGATTTATGACTTCATGATGAACAAATGGGCTTGGGGCTGAGTGCTACAGATAGGTTTGGTACATCTGAAAGTTTTCAGAAACACTAATGCATTGTTTGTTTTGGTATTTCCTAAGAAACAACAACTATAGAATAACACCAGCCTCATTTTCAAACTGCCTCATATCCTGGTCAGCACAGCGCTGTCTAACTGTTAAATGTTATCCTCACTTGGTCTAGGTGGTGCGTCCATATCAGACCATGTCCAACCCAATGAGCAAGTTGACGGTTCTAAACAGTCTCCACTCCCACTTCATCCTGGCAGACAATGGCACCACAGGAAAGTATGGCGCTGAGGTCAAACTGCGACGCCAGCTTGAAAAACACATCTCCCTGCAGAAGATAAACACACGTGAGTGGAGTACACCATATACGTCTGGCCTACTTGATCTAAATTAGAGGAGATGTTTTTAAATGACACACTGAGTGATAACAGCATAATGAAACTGCAATCTTTGTTTTATCAACGACACCAGCGTGGGTTAATTGGGTTCAAACTCTTTTTTATAGCTGCGGCCAGGCTAAAAGTATTACTAGCTGCTTTTTACTGAACACATACTGTTAGACAGTGTATATTTAGCAAGCTGTGATACAACTCCATGAGCCTTTGAAACTCTCCCTCCCTTCAGGACGGGCTTATTTTTTCTTTCAAAGCTTCCTGACGACTCAGATGAACTCGTTCCTCAAATGAACCTGCTTGACAATCCGTGTGCTCCTGTTCTGAGATGACACACAAAGCTACCAAACCAGCTAACAAACAGGGACATAATGACAAGCACAGACAACCACTGTACCATGCATAAAAGAATGAATAGGGTAGATCCGATGTGTTTGTAGTTTTGCAGTATTTTAGATAATGGGAGCAACATCATAGACAAGAAGACGCTCTGATATTTGGTGTATTTTTATACATTCTGAAATGTTATTATGAATAACAAGGTATTACAGCATGCAGCAGCTGAAAGTGACGTGCATTTGTGTCTGCACATGCACATATTTGCATGTGTGTGGAGTATTCATTCGCTGTTGAACCCTTGTCACATTGCATTATACCGTTTTCAATTTCCTCAATATACCTTAGCTAGAAACCAAATGGATTTGCATGAATACAAAATGCATTTCGCTGTCTTTTCCTCTCTCATTCTCCCTCACACACAAAGGCACAAGCACACACGAACATCCCTGATACCCTTAAAAATACATTTCTCAATAGCCTCTCACAGCATTTTGTGTCATACTGGCAATAAACCTGAGTCAGAGAAATGGTGTTTTCAGCTGTGATTTATCTGTTATTACTTACTTTTGTTGTCAACAAAAGAGCCATTTTACAATACTTTCCCCAAGGTTTTGGTTTACATGAATGCACTCATTTTAAGATCAATGCTTATTTAAAAACCAAGAGTGTCAGGAAATAGGTCTTACCAAATGGAAACATTGCTACAGTGTAGAGGGCAGTATCATGGATCAGACCTTTGTCAGCATCATTTTTGTTTCCTGTCAGACAGATCACTGATGCTCACTGATAGGGTCTTTTTAAGGGTATTTTAAATGTCACTTTCACAATGGAAATGTTTTGTTTTGTTTTTTTTCTTATGGGAAAATATATATCTGCTGCATTTTTCTTGGCTTGAGGGGTTTAAAAAAGGGCCCTAAGGTTTACAAGTTAAATTTAAGTCATCGCTGCTCATTATCCAGTCATGTGGCCTATGGACTTCCCTTTGTCATCCTATGCCTGGACTCATACAAAAGGGGCTGGGAAGGCAAAGGGACGCCCAGTCGTCATACAAGCATCTGATCATCCATACAATGGTAGCACTCCTAATTTAATTTCATCATTTGACTTGCTTTAACCTATATCTTCATCCAAGGTGAGGACTAATATTGCCTGGGGTCTACTAATGAAACAATAAGGGAAGCGATTATGTCTACTGTGTACCTGCTGCTTGCCATCCGTAACACAGAGCCATCACCCACAGACTCATTCACACTAACCTTAAAGGGGACCTATTATGCTTTTCCTTATTTTCAGTCATATATAATGTTACAATGTTGGATTTTCTTGTCAAAAGTAGCCAATGTGTAAATGTATGTAGAAGCATTCCCTGTCAGTAAAAAGCACCAGCTTCAAACGGCTCTGAACGCTCGGTTTCCAACTGTCAGCCTGAGCCAATGTCAACTTATGACAAATTTATTTTGCTCTGCTCTGCTGGTTGTCTGCAGCTCTTCATTAAACATCATCATCACTGTGGCTATTTATGCTTGTACTATTCCTCCCTGCATTATAATAACTGATCCACTGAACACAGAGCTCCAATTATCTCCATATGTTGTTTTGTCGACCGTTTTTTTAGTGCTACTAACAAAACTATAGAGCTGGAAATTAGCAGTGTCTGAGGTCACACTAATAACCAGCTTCAGCTTTGTAATTCATGTTGGTAACAGTTACAGTATGCCACAAGTGCTGTATCAGCCAAAATAGATCCATAGCTTGCGCCATCCTGTATATGTTCACATTTTGAAAAATTAGTGCCATTATAAGTATCAGAGTAGCCATTGGCAGTAAAAAAAAAAATGTGTATCATTCCTTTGTTCTGTCTGAACTATGACTCAAAGAAGGGGTATAAGTTCAACTTCTACACTTAAAGACTTTTCAGACATTTTCTTCTAAACACATTAAATAGGTCATAAATGTATTTCTAAAAAAGGTGTATAAAGCATTTCAACCATTTAGATTTGAATTGTGGAGCTAGGCTTCACAAACTGTGTTTCAAGATTTCTGTGTCTGGATTTAATGGGCAGGTCTGACAATCACCGCCGCGTTACGTAACCCGGCGGTGTTTAGCATAAACCCGCCCCTGCTGCTGTAGAGGTATAAATACATTCAGCACACACTACTACTACAGTCTACAGTTAGCCAGTTAGCTGAGTTAGCCGCTGAGTTAGCAGCAGAAAGCTCTGAAGAGGTGGTGACTTTGATTGACAGGTGACACTTGGTAGGGGGTGGGGTTTCAGCTGACTAGGCGGGCACTCCCACGTATATTTGGCAATTTTTTTAATCATTCAAATTTGGCAGGGTGGTTAACAACACACTTTTCTGTGGTATGTCAAACTCAGAACACATATTTATTCTTACTTTACACAGACTTTAATGTCTATGAAGTTTGGGGGCCTTTTTTAACTCTCAGGTACTAAACATAAGGGGGAGAAACTTTAACTAGAAAAGCAGCCCTGAGCATCAACTTCACCTCAAAATAGGGTAACATAAGCCTAGAGTATATAAACACACTACTGACAAAACATCCACATTCATTCTCTTGTAGTTTTAATGTTAGCTTTTTAACATGCTGCCCAAATGTCCAAACGTGAAGTTGTTGTATGTGTCAGTGCCGGTATGATATATTGTACTTCATACTGCACGTGTATACCTTTCTTCTGCATTTACTGCTTTAGGGCTACCAGACAAGGACAATTTCTTGATTTGATTACCTGTCCACGGTCAATCGAGGAGTGCATCAATTTTCCTCACAGCAGGGCCCCCCATGGGATCCCACTGTAGCCTGGAGTCCTGTCAAGGAAATGAGGATAAAGAAAGTAAAGAGGAAAAAAGCAGTTCAATTTAAATGACCTGACATGTGGGTTGTAGACCACACATAACCACAAGCTCCTTCTTTTTTTCTTTTTTTTCTCTCTAAACACACCGTCACACACACTGCACACAAACACAAGATGAAAGAAGTGTGGTTGATAGATATGCGTAATCTCCCCCTGTGGTATTTTTGTGATGTCTCTGCAATCCTGTAGCTAATCCTACTATGCCAGTGTGCAATTTTCTATGCAATGACTGTAACCATGTGACTGGTGGAATTGCTGTAGCAATCAAATTGGCTCTGCAATATTATGACAATTATGTATTTAACAACAGTTTTAAACAAATGTATGGGTGTTTAAGTTTAGCTAGAAAAACATGTAATACATTGAACGTGTAATATTGAAAAAAATATCTCAAAAAACATTTTGCATTTTGATTTCACTTTGTAACTAGATAGTTGTGGTCATTTTGCACATTTCCATCTCAAATTATGGCAGGGACATTCACACCTGTCAAAACTCATCATCGGGTCACAGTTGAAGCCCCTAAACATCTTAACACCACCCTTTGTGACAAGGTGTGTGTTTTCCCTATACATACTTTCTCCTCCAATCTCTACTGTATATTTGATGTTGTGGAAGGTGTCAACTCTTGCGGTGTGTAACTTCTTCTGTGGAAAGTGGACAAGAAATTCTAAGACTGCATGTAAACAAAATAGATGCCTTACGACAGGCAACTACGGCTGGGTAAGCTGTAAATATAGTGGTGCCAGCACATTCACACACTAGAGTAAGTGCTCAGCTCTGTGCCCTGTTGAACATGCATGGCTCTCTTGTGCCCTGTTCAACCAGGCATGGTCTAGCTGTACTGAACATGGACAAAGATGTACATGCAAATGAACCTGGATTACTGTGACACAGATTCGGGACAGGCAGCACAGGACACTTACCATGCAAACAGAGGCAGTTTTTTGGATAATCACTAATAACACAATAATGTGTTGTGTGTGTGTGTGTGTATTTAAATGGAATGTACTTATATAGCATCTTTCTAGTCTTCTGACCACTCAAAGCGCTTTTACACTACAAGCCACTCATTCACACACCAATGACAGCAAACTACCATCAGGAGTAATTTGGGGTACGGTATCTTGCCTGTAGACACTTAGATGTGTGGATTGGAGGAGCTGGGAATCGAGCCAATCCTCCGATTAGAGCCACAACCTCCTGAGCCATAGCCACCCCATAGTTATGATTAATTATGACACTTTCACTTATGGTCTTAAAGGGCCCACATTTCCTCTTTAACTACTCCTTGCCATCTTTTGAAGCTGGCAGTCAAACTCAAAGATGAAGAAAAACACTAAAATGATTGGCACCTTTCAGCACAGCTCAATCAAACACTGCACAGCGCTTTTGACGTGTCTCTAACAGTGGCTATAATGCTTTTTAATCACACCCCTGCATCAGCAAGAGGAAAAGTAAAAGAGGAGGAAAGGAGAGGGAGAAAATAAAGACAGAGAAAAAGGATTGAGGGAGAGAAATATATTAAACGACAGGAGGTTGCAGGCAGTGAGACTACATATTACCTTGAGGTGTTTTTTACTGAAAAAATGAACATGAAAAAGTGAAATGACAGTGAGAGAATCGATATCATGATCTTCATCCATTAATGTTTTATTTTCTCTCTAAAACTGAACAAGAGAAGAAGTTATTCATTTATGCAAATTCAGATAAAGTCTGCAAGAATGAATGAGGCACCTTGAGCACTCCCTTTTCCATTCCACCTAAATTACTATGAATATCAAGATCAGCGCATAAGTACTTTGTTCTATATATTGAATGTGTGCATACAGTGTTTTAACTCTGTGTCAACTGTGTAACATTCACTGACCCTCCTATAGCAGCAGTTTCATTAATCACAGCATACGTAAAAGATGGAGAAGCTCTGGTAATTGAATTCAGAAGCAGTAAGGCCTTGCACTGCAGATTAGGCATGACATTGTGACCTCCACCAGGGAGCCACCCATACAGAAGAGATTATAGTTAAGCTGTGGTATACATGGGAAGTCAAGAGAGTTGTAATGCTCTTCTTTCAAGAACCATGAATGCCTGGACAAACATCTTTTCAAATAGAGCTGCTCTTGATTTTTCAGATACCAATATCACCTTTTTTATGCCGTCCAAGTGTGTGACTGACTGGATTATTTGGCAGCTCTTGTGCTTTGACAGATTGATCACACAGCTGCAGTGCCACAGTCTGAATATTGCTTAGACATGTCAACCTCTGCTAAATGTAGCTGTATTTAATAAAGCAGAAACACTAGTGTAAATAATGCTGTGCATACTGTACGTTGACATTTAAAATCCATTTGCTTTTAAAGTTAATTCAGATCAATTTAAAGATAATCAAAAGTATCAGTCACTTAAATTAATATTAGTTTTGCATGAGCCCACTGGGCAGTGGTTTTAGTTCATGAGGTGATCAGCAGAATTGAACCGACACTGGTTGTCAGTGTCAGTACATAAAACTGTTGTAGGCACGAACGAATAAGGGCACAGAGACAGTCTAGGGACAGTTGAAGTCATTGGGAGGTAAGGTGTGCTCATGCCCGAATGGCTACAAAAACACGTCAAAATGATAATCATGACCTGCCAGAGTGTTCAACCCTGTGGTGGAGAGATAACAGAGTCAGTAGTGGGTTTGGTTGGATACAAGACTTGCTTCTGGTATGGTTCCAGGTTGAGGATGTGCATGGATGACAACGTGTTATGTGGTGTGGAAAGAATTTGATTGCATGATCGGTAGTGTGAACTGTGCTAAATGTCTTCTGGAAAAATAGGAGTGGTAAAAGCAACCATCTGACTAAGCTACCATCATGGTTACTTAGTCGGATATACACCTTTTTGTCTTACAGGAGGCACAGCGAGTAAAATTGAAGCCTTTTCACCTATTGTTTCCAAATATGAGCGTTACAAAACCCCCAGGAATCATGATCAGAGGCGATAAATTTGACTTGATTCGCTGCATTCCAGAATTTCCAAAATTACACAGATTGACTGGGGGTGAGAGTCAAGGTGACATATTTATGGTTGCCCAGAGGGGAAATGCAGCACTTGTGATGTGATGACGTGTTTACTGTTGCTTTTATAGATAATTTAGAAGCCCTGCCAATTAGAGATACATCAGATATCTCATCAGTTTCTGGTGCTATGTCATGTGAGCTGAATCCACACGACATCTTGGCAAAGACCAGTCAAACTTCTTTTTTCTGATAAATGTTGTAAACTAATATTGTGAATCAGTGGATACAAGTTCAACTCATCTAGTTGTATTACAGTGTTTGATTCAGTGGGATAATACTGGGTTTACAGTATTGCATGTGTAGTAAATAAACACACCGTAAAATCTTCACCGCCTCACAGTCTCACAACCCTGTGACCTATAAAACAATTGGATAAGATTCCTTTAACCCCAATTTCCCTGCAAAAAATGCCTTTTCCTGATCATTGACACCATTCATGATTGATTCTCTCAGGCTCAGTTGATAACGCCACAACTTGGCTCAAATGATCAGTGACGATGTAACACAGACCATCTGATTCAAACTGAATTCTTCTGAGTAGAAAAAGAAAAGTAAGAAGAAAAGAAAGTAAAGTTTGAGAGACACTTTGACCTTTTAATGTTCCATAGCCCCTGACCTTTTGTTCTGTAGTCTGTCGAATCAAGTTGCCTTCACAGGTCTGATGTTTTTTATATCCGCTTTAGTAGTTGCTAGGATAGTGGTGTTTGTGCCCATGTGGGACTCTGTGTGTTGGGGGGCAGGTTGGGTGCAAAGACAACGACCCACATACTGTAGCACACCTCCTCCAGTCATGCTGATACTAATTTGACAAATACAATGACAAACTCGCAGACTCTTGCACACACCCACGAACACACAGACACACACGCAGAGGATGAGTCATTGCCGGATCCTTAATTAGGACCACTTAAGCATGTTATGTGTGTCCCGCTTACACGCTTCTTGTTCCCTCCCTAATTCCCTCTATTCCTCGTTACTTCTGCGTCTCCCAGGCTTGATGAATATAGAAAGTTGTGGCCTCTGAGTCTCATCGGCTACCTCTGTCCTGGCTTTGCTTTTTCTCACATTTTCAAGTTTCCCACCCGAGAGATAAGATGTGGGCACTGCTGGCTTAAAACAATCGATGAGATACAGAGACGGGGGAGAGAAACAGAGAGAGTAGGGGGTTTTGACGATTGTGTTATCTGATGCGTTGGAGTGTGTGAATGGTGCCTCAATACTTTCAATACTCTAATAAGGGGTGGAGAGGCTGAAAGCACTGACACAGTAAAGAGTATATAGAGGTTGTGTAGAGAGTGTATGTTCTTAAAAATGTGCACTCACGTTCATAAATCAGTATACTGTACCTTCAATCTAAGACTATCTAACAGGCAGATTAAAATCTGATTTAAAAACATACAGTAGAAGAATAGGAAGATTTGTTGGATTATAATCGTGCTCAGAATCAGATGGCAGAGTCACGCCAGAAGTAGCATCCAGTTAGTTTAAATTATTGCAACATTACTTCGTCTTCAGTTCATTGTTGTCTAAGCCCCATCCCTGTTAGTTAGAAGCACATAATGCAGTTAAATGATAACAGCGGCACATCAGCAAAAAAGCAGTCTAAAACAAAACATGTCTCAAACAAAAGTCAGTATTCTCAGTTTGACAAGGGAAAAAAAATTAGATCAGACTTCCATTATTTTTAGACAGAACACCTAACATCACCTCCAGTCTGATATACTGTAGTACAATCTGTGACCTACACCTACACTGTGGATGTGCAGGACTTTTTAACATAACCTGTAACCCCACAAAACTGTGCCATCGGAAGTAATGTTGGGTTGGGTCCCACCTAAGCAAACATGAGGAAGCACACTATAGTAAATATATACAGTATAGAAGTAAAGGAAGAAGTATGGAAAGAAATGGGGAGAAGAATATATAGTTGTATCCATTGTAACAGTGCTAGAGAGTAAACACTTTGTGAAAAAGGATTGCATCTTCACTAAATACTCTCAACATATTAGCTCTCAACATATTAGCGCTCCAGCTATGACATTACATTTCCATCTAGAACAATAGATGTTATTTTAAAAGTAACCACAGTCCCATGTGTTCAAATACGCAGTGTTTCGTTTAATATAAAGGGAAAGCTCAGATCATAAAATTTGCCTCCACAGAGGAAATAAGTCAAAGTACTCTCAGCTTTCCAGCAATCGTGGGATTATATATATTTTTTTTAGTATAAAATCCCAATTTCAGTAGAAGAAGCAATTGGCAAAGCATTAATATTGTTAAGTTTAAGGCTTCAATTCCCACACAAGCTTCCAGGAACAGAGCTGGACTGTATGAGAAACTTTTTCAGCAAATGCTCTCAGTTTTAATTAGAATTAATTGGCTGGACCTTTGCCTTTCTCATGTTTATGTCATCTATTTTCCAATACATACAGTAGCTGAGACTAAAATTTATTAGAAAAGCTGACTGTGCTTTGGAGGTCAAATGTCACCCTAAAATGTACTTGCTGTAATTGCTTTTGGGTCGTCACACTAAAAGAGAAATGTATTTAATTTGTGTTTTGTTTACGTGCGTGTGTCCCTCTATCTGTTTCTGTGTGAGTAAATATCTGCGTGTGTGCGTGCAGGCGGTATTTTCTTCTACCAATTAACCATGACACAGCTGTGCTTTCCCCTCCTCATCTGCTCCTTGGTGGGTTTCAGTTGAACAATAATCTGCTTTAGATACTGCGGCGTTGCCTCCAAGGCTCACTAGTCATCAATATCAATGCTTGATCCGACATAACCGCATGCGCACACGCACACAAGCAGGTAACAACAAAAATAGACATCCAAACGAAATGGAAGAATCAGAAACAAAACACGAGTCATTAGTCTGCTCCTCTCTCACATTCTGCTCTGCTGATATATGGTCGTGTGATGTGTTGTACCACAGTGACGTTTTACCTCTTTGAAGTACTGTAGGCGAGGCCCCTAAAATATTCTCCTTATGTAACTGTCCCTGTTGCAAGGCTGTGTGGTGGGTATGCTTCTGAATGTGTGCGTGTGCATGTGAGCAGTATGTAAGCACACATTTGTATGTGCTAGTGTGCCTGTGTGTTTGAGAGGCAGACTATGCTTTCCCCTCTGTGAATTATGCAGACCAGGATGAGGATGCTGGGCGGGGAAGATACACGGCTTTTGAATTAGAAGAGTCTAAACACCCGGCAGAAAACACGTTCGCATGAAACAGAATGGGAGGAAGAACAGAAAGGGGGACAGAGCAGGAAAGGGCAGCATGAGAAAAGAGAGGTTTAGGAAATGGATTGGACTGAGACCACTGGAAAGGGGAAGAACAGAGGGTGATGAGAGAGGATGAGACTTGCAGGGTTTATTTCTTAAAGGGGATTTTCAGTGCTATAATGAGAACTAGAGTAGTCAGAGGACACTAGAGAGAGAGAGGAGCCATCAGAATAGGGCAGGAAATTCCTTTGAGAGTATGGCAACAACTTTCATTTCTACAGTAACTTCTCCTGTATGGTGTCTCACTGTGTGCAGAAAAATTCACCTGCTAATTATGTGTAATTACTCTAAATAGCTTGTGATTAGCAGGCAAGAAGCCATTTTTGTATGAAACAGTGGGGGATTTATTTCTGAAACTCTCAAACACACACACACATACATGCCCATGTCACAGTTACAGAGCACAAAGTGGGCTGGTTATTTTTAGTGCAGGTGCTCTTAAGAAATAGAATTAGAAAGCATACAGTCACCTGACAAAAGAGTCAGAAGACATCGCAGGTGTCACATTTGCACCTTGCGCAAATTTGAGTTTTTCTATTTTTAATATGTTGCTGATGTAACAAACCCTCTTCCCTGACTACTTCCTCTCTGTTTTTTCTATTCTCCCTTCATCTCTCACATTTGTATCTATATTTTTCTGTACTGTTCCTCCTTCTTTCTTTTCTCCAATCAATTGCTCACCCACTGTTTCTCCTGCTCCCTCTCTGTATTTGTATGCAGGTATTGGTCAGGGTGTGCCAGTGGTGGCTCTGATCGTAGAGGGAGGCCCTAATGTGATCTCCATTGTGTTGGAGTACCTCAGGGACACACCTCCAGTCCCTGTGGTGGTGTGTGATGGCAGCGGCAGAGCCTCAGACATCTTGGCCTTTGGACACAAGTACTCTGAGGAGGGAGGGTATGCATTCAATCATGAACTAAGTAAAACTGTAACCCGTGGACGAACACTACAGTATTAAATGTGGGAATCCTCTTTTCTGTTTTCTTGTTTGTGATCACAATTATTGATAGTATTTTCATTTGAATTATTAAATGAGGAAAGTTTCTTTTTGATCAAACTCAACAAGTGGACAGTTTTATATTGATATAGTTCTACAGCAACAGTATAATTCACTCATTTTAAGGGATAACACATAGTAACAGCATAAAAACTGAGTGATGCAAGAAATTTCAAACGAGTGCGCTGATTCATTACTTTAATAACACAATAGTGAACATTTTTGGTTATGTTCCACATGAGACACAAAACGAATTCTGAATTGTATTTATGGCTTCATAAATGCAGTTACAGATGAAGGTAAACTTTCAGAAGAGATAATAGTACTGAGAGTCCCAGTCAACCTTGGTTCCAATTACTGACAAACAAATCTAATTTGACTGCTTCTCCCACTCACTGTTTTCCTCTCCTTCTCTCTGCCTGACCCCCTTCCTGACACTGTCCTTTCTTTTTTCTACACACCCAGCATAATTAATGAGTCTCTAAGAGACCAGTTGCTGGTGACCATCCAGAAGACTTTCACTTACAGCCGGACACAGGCCCAACATCTGTTCATCGTTCTCATGGAGTGTATGAAGAAGAAGGAGCTAGTGAGTGTCTTTTACAAACATACACATGCCAACACATACGTCCATGCACATACACACATTTTGCACATGTGTATTGGCTGCAGAAAAGGCAAGCATATGAGCAATGCATAAAACACTGAAGCACAAGCAGGCTCACACAGAGAGATGCACACACACACACAAGCACACCATTAAATCACTAATAACAGCAACAACATCATTAACTTAAGCTTTGATGTCTCTGCTGTATAAAAAAGTTCAAAAATGAAAAATCTGTGATGGAGGAGCAAAATGGATTTGTAAAATGCAGCTTTCCCACCATGAAAGTTTTATTGGACCAATTATTATCCCATCTTTTATGTATGACATGTAATGTTAAGTGGATGTAAATGTATTCAGATGACGTTTGGGACCAAATGGCCTCCACCTTGAGAGGCTTTACCCCTTTGGCAGTTTAAGTCAAGAAAAAACATCAAGCCCAGCTGTCACACACATCTTCCTCCCCTGGAGCAGAGTCTCAGTCCCTTTAGAGCACTGTCAGTCACATGAAAATCAACCTCTTATTGATGCTGTTTAATGCTATGTGTGGAAAGGTGATGTGTGTGTATCTGTGTGTGGTCTGTCAAAGGCTACTTCTGGGGACAAATCTCAGACTTAGGACCAGTTAACTGGGGATAGGTTGTCCAACTTGGACAAAAGTTCCCAGTTGGGAAAAAGATGATTTTTTTTTTTATCAGGGGTGATGGTTAGGGTTCGGTTTAGTCTCTGGGAAATTAATGTAAGCCTATGTTATGTCCCCAAAAGTGACCATGGTCTGATATGTGTGTGTGTTTTGTGCATGTGTCAATCATTACATCACAGTAGCAGGGTGCCTAACTGTCACTGCAACTTACACAGTCATTATAGTATATGGCACACACATTGTGATTCAAAGTGTGCACCACAGTATTGCATGAAGTTCACATACAAACACACACACTCAAACACAAGCTTATGAATAACAAATCCTCGATAAAGCAATGTATACCCAACAGAGAGATAGCAGCTTTTACCGTATCTTAGCTCTGCAGCAATACTAATTTATTTACTACTTGGTTGTTCTCTCCTCAGCTCGCTTTGAACATTGTGTGCTACGTTTTTTGTAAAAGGAGGGGATTGTTTGTCAGATCAGCGAGTGTTAGTAATGCTGGCTGCCAGTGATAATTTGCAAAATAAAAATTAGAATTAGTAGCATACACATATACCTAAACTTTATTTGATCAAACTTTTTGAAATAAAATGCAGAACTAGAATTCACTTGAAACTTGAGGACTGAAATGTTTAAAATGACTCGACCAGGTAGTTATCATTTGCCAGTCTTTCATGTTAATTGTAGATAATCATTTTAATATGTGTTTTAGTTATTACAATAACTGTAAAGCACTGAATCATACAAATGAAATGTCTAAATTATATGCACATGTAAGCCACATGCACACAGATACATGAACACCCACAGCGCACATAGCATGATTCAGTTTAGTATTTTGCGGGCAGCTCAGCATTGGTCATGGCTGTTCAGTGCATAAGTAGACTGACTGCATCCTCAGTGGGGTTCCAGTAGCTGACTGATGCTCACACTGATGGATCCTCTGAACACAATGCGCCAGAGCAGAACAATACTGTGTGAATCATTCAGCTGGAGCGGCTGTACAGCCCAGATAATCTGATGCTGCCTCTGTCTGAACTTACACTACCGTTATCATTGCCATACTGATATGGAGCAAGAATAAAACTCAAGTGTATACTCTACAGGAAATCAGAAAAATCCACCAACCCTGCTTCACATTTGCATTAGTATTGTATCTGCATTTTTCATTCCAATTAGTTGTTTTTTTCCTTATATTATATAAACTGAGGGGAAATATTCAGTCAGCAATACAGCTAGTGTGTAAACTTGTGTAATTGATAAATCTGTATGATCAGAAAAAGCACAGTGTAAGCACAATGAAAGCAAGCAGCGGATAGGTGTTTATATCCAGGAATCTGTACGTCATATTTTATGTATGAATGTAAAAATAATCAGTCAGCAGTGGCTCATAGTCTTAACAATGCTATAAAACATTAACCAATGACATGAAATGTTGATAGCATACTCCCAGATAATGTATTCAGGAGAGGCAATCCTCTTCCATAAAAAGTCAGGCTTCTCTCAGTGGATATATACTACAGTTTTACTGCCTGTGCACCATGCAGAGAGTCTTGAAAAGCCAAAGTTGATTGAGGGTATTGAAGGAAGAGAGCTGGACAGATGTGTCATCTCACTCTCTGCTGTCTGGCACCTTCATGTCTCCCTCACTGAGTTGGTTTCACCAGTCTCCTATTTATCAGGCTGATAGGCATCACAGGGGTCCCCCACTGATCGCACTCAGAAAGCCACAGATCTGAGTGTGTATGGGTGTGTAAGATTGGAGGGAAGTGACTGTAAGGGGGCAAGAGAAAAAATAAATGTGAGTATGAGTAAAAGAGACAGCTCCTTATGTCCCAAAGCCTGTCAAGGACTGACTCAAGACATTAAGAACACAGTGGAGACTTTGGTTAACACCGAAACAGATAAAGTGCTTGTCATCATGAATGATGGGAGAAACCAGCAACACTGTGGTACTCCTGAGACAACTGCAACATAGATAATACACCAAGAGACAAAATAATAACACACTGAAAAGTCCCACCAGTGACATGCAAATGAAGAATATTGCAAAATATTGATCAACTGACACTTGAACAGGGTTTATGAGTTTCAGATAATTACAACATAGATATTATAGTAGTAGAGTTACATAGAAAAGCAGTTTTACTCTTGTATACCAAAGCAAACCTGTGTGAAAACCCAGGTCAGGGTTCTCTTTGCAGTTACAAAGTAACACCAGCAGCAAATGTGGGTTTACCCTGGGTCAGTGCATCGTACTTAGGGGTAAGTGTGCGTGAGAGAGAGAGACAGTGACAGTGTGTCTTTGTCATTGTGCCAATACAGTGTGCCCATGCTTACTTTTTCTTTTGGCTCTGAAGCAGGAGAACCATAGAGTAGGAGGAAAAAAGAGAGAGACTAAAGGCTGGGATAAACTGAGAGTGTGTGTTTGTTTCTGCTTAAGAGGGTAAGTGAGAAAAGGAAGAAGACTCTTTCTTGCTTGTTTCTTATTTTCAAAATGTTGGTTGACTCATGCAGACATTTGTGGGCCTGACATGTTTTTAGTTATTTTCTTTTTTCTTCATAAATGTGAAATAGTCAGCTGTATAAAACCCTCAAAGCCACTACTGCTTGAACATCCCCATTTCAAGTCGCAGCATGATGAATCTTATCATTACTATATTGCTGTGAGGCTAGTTAGGCAGTGAATTATAAAACATAAGTTCTCCTTGCAGTTACAAACAATAGTTTTAGGTATCTACTTTATGCTTTCATTTGGTCATATTTAGGAGTGTGCTTCTAATGTCCCCCCAAAAACTCTGTCCTGATAGATGATAGATTATTAGGTTCCAAATCAGAAAAGGAGAGAGGGGAAATAATTGCAAAACTAATCAATAAGTAATATGCGAGCGCTTGAGTTTTACAAAGGGGTAAAAGATGTAAAGCATATATATGTTGTGTAATGAAAGTGCAGTTAATGGGAATGCATTGACCACATTTGAGTCAATTTGCCTGGATCATAAGGGCAATTGTCTTCCTCATATAGGCACATCAAGCGGCTTGTTTTCTTTATTCATTCAATTTCATGTGAATGTCAAACAAGCGCGCTGAAAAAACTACATGCTTTGTAAGAGTCAGGGCCTTTAAATAATATCAGGACTCTTTATAGCTCTTTCTTTGCCAAAAAAAGAGTGAATCCAATTCTAGGTCTAATTAAATGAAAAGGGCCCCTCTCTCTGTGTCTCCCTCTCACCTTCCCTCCATTTCAATCCCTCGCTCTTACTCTGCAATAGGCAGTGCAAGATGACTGTCCCGGTATCTCCCAGTTTGATATGAATAATTGAGTGTAGAATAGTCCTCATATGTTTAATTCGGATTAAATATTGAGGAGGGACCACCAGCCCACAATGTTCCTTCGCCTCCCTGACAAGAGAAACGAAGAATGAGTAGGAGGAAGACGGGGACAGTAACAGAGTGACTTAAATGGACCACGATAGAGACAGAAAGAGGGTGGGAGGGACAGATGGAGAGAAAGACGGAGGGTGGGAACTGAAGGCATGAGAGGAGGGAAAAGAAAGAGTGGTTTGGGTGGAGAGTAAATTTGAAAATGAGGCATAGTAGAGAGTTTAAGCGATAGATAGTCAGAGATAAATAGTTAAAGAAGAGAGAACGTTCATTGCTTGATAATCAACTGGTTAATTTTTCAGTTTAAAATTTAATGAATCAAGAAACGTATCTCCCTCTTTCCTCTGTTTTGTCATAAATGGTTTATTGCTAATAAAAGACAGTAATAAAAACACATCTGAATATTTTAATGCTCAAATTTACATAGATGGGACCATTAGCATAGTTTTGTCTGATCTGAACCGCTACCATTGCTGATGTATTGACTGCAAAGATGCTTTAGAAACCCATCTGGAGGTGTGTGTGTGTGTGTGTGTGTGTGTGTGTGTGTGTGTGTGTGTGTGTATCTTGTATGTACAGTACTTTCTATTGCCTACTGTACATGCAGCGGCATCAGCAGGGTCTTTGCCTGCTAAATGAAGATGAATGTTTTCCAATCAGCTTGTCTCACTGCAGCGTGAAGAGCAGTTTTCTGATCCTCTAAGTATGTAGCTTAGCGTCTCTGAGGATGTGGGAATCCTGCGACAGAGCCCAGCCACACTGAGAAAGATTGAGCTGCCTCTTCCTCTTTTACCTCTTATATCCGTCTCCAATATGTCAACACTAAATCTTCCTCCTTCTGGCTCACCTTGCCTTACTCGTGCTTCCTCTTTCCTGCTATCTCACGACTATCCTTGATCCCTACTTCCACTCGTCACGTTCTCCTTATCACTATGCTTTCACTCCTGCTCTTTCCCTCTCTACTTTCCACAGAGTGTAACAGACATAAGTCAGTGCCTTGTCTCTTGCATGTTGACCCCAGAGTTGAAGATTGTCAGTGTAGAAGTAGAGAAAAGTTATTAGTAATTTGAAGATATGTTAAGATATTAACTAAACACTGCTGTAATCTACTTATTGCAAATGTGATATACAACAAACAGATGAGTTTATGTCATGAGTTAAAAAAACAATGAAGCTGTTCCTGCCCTTTTGTTGAACTTGTTTTCTCAGAGTAAGTGCTCAAGATCACCTTTGCTTGTACAAGACATTAAAACAGATGAGGGAGAAGCTGTCTGTTTACCTTTGCACACACTCACTGATGACTCTCTGCAAGGTCATTGAGATTAAATTAGCAACCTCTCATTGTCATAGAGGTTGTGCTGCTTAGCGTCTGTGTTGTAGAGACTCTATGATAACAGGTAGCACACATCCACAGGGTCACCTTGGGGATACGATTGGAGGAAGGGAAGAAGGAAGAAGTAACAGAGAGGAAGCAGAGGCAAAGACACGAGGGGGGGAGGGAAAGTAGCACATCAGTGGGAGGTTGTTGTAAGATTAGCGGGTTGGAGGCAGGGGGCTGGAGGATGATGGGTGCAACAGAGGGAGCGAAGGTAAAGGTTGAGAGGCCTGGAGGGACAAACAAAGGGGAACATCTCCCATTATCATCATCTCCCATCATCTTTTCTCTATCACACCATCATCCATCCTTATTCAGCCAAGTCCCCCCCCCCCCTCTCTCTCTCTCTCTCTTTCTCTCTCTCTCTCTCTCTCTCTCTCTCTGTTTGTGTGTGTAACTCCTCACTATGCTATAATGATAACTGCAGGATAATGAACAAGTGGTTAGCATATGAATCTATACTGATTGGGTAAAATTAAGCTCACAGATGAGCACACCCTTAAAAATTATAGGTGACTGTCCTCCTCTTCTTATTCCCTGTCTATCTATCTCATTCTTTCTTTCTTTCTCTCTCTCCCTTTCACCCTGATCCTTTCTTTGTCCATCTGATTGGCTGATTGGGAATTTCTAAAATGGGTCCAGTTAGAACATCACGACTTTGCTTACATATAGTTTGACTTTTTGGAGCCACTATGTATGCCCACACACACACACACCTGAGTATGTCATAGAATTGCATGTGTGTTTAACTGATGGCTCCATGAATGTGTTGTTGTTAATATCAATTAGTGTGAAGGCAGAGATGCTTCTAGCAAATAATAATATATCCACTGGCTGCACCATTCAAATACAAACACACGTTAAACCCAGTGAAGCGCATAGAATTACACACTGCACCAACGAGTGGTGTCCCCACTCATGAAGACCTCAATCGATACCTTCAAGTGCCATTTCACAGTCACACACACACACACACACACACACACACACACACACACACACACACACACACACACACACACACACACACACACTTATGTGCTTCCCTTATTAGTGGTTGCATGACACAGGTTTAAGGCATTACATGGTTTCACAATCCTCATTTCTCTCTTAGGGAGGAGCCAACATTTCAGCAGCATCTGTTGTACAAATGATGAATGAGCCAACATAATAGATACTGTAAATCAGCAATGTGAATTGAATTATTTTTGTGCATTTAGATTGTGTGAAAATAGAGAGGGAGAGAGAAAATGGTTAGCCTTCAATACTGCAACATCGCCCAAGGGAAAGCAGCAGCAGCAACAATAGCAGCAGCAGCAGAGCCCACAGATTCCCGGAGCTCTACGAAATGAAGCCATTTAGAGGGGGGGAGATGGGAAGGGAGATGGGCTGCAGGGAAGAGAGGGAGGTGGGAGGAGATGGATGGGTGAATGGAAGGATTAGAGGAATAGCTTGTCAGGCATTCAGTACACGCCTCCTCCCGTACACTGCTCTCACAAGGTGCCCTTCATGCATGCACACATGTGAGCATGTGCACGCACACACGTTAACACTGGCATGCGTACACGTGCTTTCAATGTGTGATAGGAAAAAATCCAGAAAATCTGCCCCATTTCTCAGATTTCCCCCTCACTTTGGACTTAGGCTCTCATCCATCGCACCATTAGTTCATTGCGAACATGATATGAAAAATGCAGCTAAAAGTCATGTCAGACTGCAAAGGCAAAGATCTAAACTGGCTCTGGGCTAAACTATTTCCCTTAAAGCCTAATCCAAAAATGTTAGACGCAAGCAAAAGAAAGACACCAGGATAATCTTCAGTAATGGAGAGTGCCATTACTTACTATATTCATTTGATCTCCCCCTTTGTCACTTTTTTACTTCTGTTCTCCTCAGTTGCCATCTCAGCAAATCCCCTCATTCCCTCCCTGCAGTGAACAAGCTGTATATGTGAGTTTGGTGGTTTTCTCTGCTCAAGGGACTAAAGAGGAAAGAGGATAGTCTGGAGAGGAGAACAAACAGTATATTACATCAGAGAAATACCTCTATCCTCTCCTCTCTTCCCCACTCTGTGTACCTCAGCAAGAGTGTTTTAGTAAAGCAGTTTAAGTCAGAAAATGAAAGCACTCTCACTCAGTATCTGGCTGAATTTCTTTATGTTATAAGGCTCGAAACATTCAGTCAAACAACAAAAGAATGACTCGAGTAAAGTAGCTTTCAAACAGTTTTTGCTTGTATAGAATTAATGTGCCCCTCTTTCTGTCTGTCTCTCTCATTTTCCCTCAGATAACAGTTTTCCGGATGGGGTCAGAGGGTCATCAAGACATCGACCTTGCCATCCTCACTGCATTACTCAAAGGTGGGTGTGTTAGTACAGTACAGGTGTGTGCTGGAGCATGAATGTACAGTGAGTGGCTTCCATTTCACTGTCACCCTCCAGGGATGTTGTTATTTGGAAGCTTCTGCACATAAAAGTGGGATGCTATCATTTCAGAAGGTATTCCTCTCACTGCCCCAGTTGAGGTGTATGTTCAAAGCACACAATGTTGCTACTTTAACAGTTCATAGCTCAGGAATAAAACAGATATATGTGCCTATTTTTTCTCTCTTAAAGCTCCATTTAGCAATTTTCGATAACTGTAGGGCAAGGAAGGTGAATCAGCATCAAGCCATGATAATATCATATACTGTATATCAGTTTATCAAACAGTTAAAGTACAATTAAACAATTAAAGATATGTAATTCTGTTTCCCGAGTCGTCCAGTAATAACTGCTTTTGTCCACCAACTCCTTAGAAAAATATTAGTCTCCAGTTGGTTAAATGTTCAACTTTCTTCATCATCCACCCCTTTAAGTAGGTTTTATTTTCTGACTGAGCAAGTTGTGTGCATTGGGCCTGCATGAGCTTACATGTTCAGGACGACTACCCCCAGTATTGTATGGGGGCCTGGTGAGCACTACCGGGAGTCAACCGTACAGATTACTGAACTAAAACAATGAGCTGCAATTGACAGAAAGCTGTATAAAGCAGCAAAGAGAGTGTTGATTCTCAGTGGGAACAGTAGTTCTTGTCCCCCTTTTATATCAAAAAAGTAATTTAATTTTCTGTGTTTCAAAAATATGCCTGTAAAAGTGTACTTCTGTAATTTTGTATAGTTTTTTTCATAAAGTACATAGGAGAGAACTACATTTATTACTCAGTTGCGTCCACATGACCAGTCAACTTTGATACGTAAAATCCACTCACAGCCTCTTTAAAAGAGCTTTAAATGAAATGTGGGGAGGTTGTGGCTCCAGTACCAGCCGTTTGCCTCAGACAAGCTTATTGTTGTTCAGGTTTCCTGCTTTATATGCTAATAAAACCTTGATATCACAACAACACCTGCAGTATAATCAATTAACATGAACACAGCTGCTCATTAACTTTGTGGCCAGAGAGGAATAATTAGAGGAAGACACTTACAGGCACCAGAAAATTGTGAAAAGTATTGCCTTTTATCCATCCCTTTTGAAGTGTATATTTCAATTGAATTCATTTATTATCAAATTAATTCCTAATGAGGTCAATAATTACTTTTAAAAAGGCATGCATGGCCTAACCATACTCTATAATTCTTAGAACTATGCAAGCCCCTATACTATGTCTGGTAACCCACAATCAGAGCATCTTATCTTTACATATATACAGCTGTATGAAGATAATGTTACACCGCCTTTCAGCGGCTTTACAACCACATATCACACTGCAGCACATGTCAAATAATGAATCAGCATGGCAACAGTAGCATATATTTTAGACTTAATATTGAATCACAAAATTGATAATTTGTCAAGTGCAGACAGAACAATTAAACTCAACCACCATTGTTCCTCCACCACCATCCTATTTCCCACTTCAATGTTTTCCCATGCTCCCACCCTCCCTACTACACACACACACACACAGGATTCATGGATCCATACTTTCGATTGGTTGTTCAGTAGCTTGTATTGATCATGGTTGGTCTTGCCTGGACTCTTCAAGGAGTAACTCTAACCAGGCCCACTGGAGTTTGAATGCATGCTCTTTCCCACACACATACCTGTACATGTGAACACAGACAGCACACACTTGTGTAATTGTGCGTAGAAACAGAGAGTCCTGCGGGACTGCTTAGCGATTCAGAGCATATGATTGACTATCTCAGGATTTGTTCCTCTGAGAAACATTTCATTCCACAGAGACTTAGAGTGAGACTGAACCACAGAGTTTGGTGAGGAATAGAGTGAAACAGAATTGCGTTTTACATAATTTATGTGTAACAGTCAAGATTCATGATTTCCTCAGCCCATGCATCCCTCCCTGATCTCCGTCTTTTTTTTTTTTACTGCTCTGTTACTTTTCCTGCGTATACCTCTCACTCATGTATTTTGTGGATCCTATCTGTTGATCTCTCCTGCATGGCATTTAGATGAATGAGTGAATGAGGGAATTGAAATCCAAACAAAGAGAAAAAGAGGGAGACAAAATAGGTTAATGGAAATAAAAAGGAAAAGATCAGAGAAGTTAAAGGATGAGAGAAGATCACCAGGAAAAAGGGCAAGAAATCGTTTATGGTAAACAGCATGAGGGTCATTTTACATGCAAGCCTCATTCTACAGTTGAGTGAATGGGACGCGTTAAGGCTTTTAGTGTAAAATGAAATCAGTCACATCCTGGCTGAGAGCTTTTTAAAACACTGGATTAGACTCCTTCGGTGGAGAACTAAGCTACTGCCTGAAGCTCAACAAAACACAGCAGAGTCAGGAACACACAGTGAGGAATGAACAGAGCAAAAGCGAGAAAAAAGAATAAAAGGATGTGAGAGAAAGATTTGGTAGCAGATAGAGTAGGAAGGAAACAGCAGCTAGGCACATCAGCTAGGAGTAACAGGGGGAGTTTAGAGTAATTGATGGTCTGCTGTCAGAGGTAGTCAATATTCTGAGGACTGTGTCCGTAAAGTCAGTTAACTGCAGTTCAGCCTCCCTGCAGGCAGAGTGAAGCCACAGGCCTTTGATAAAGCAAAGCCATCCTGCCTTTATATATACGTGTATCTCCACTAAAGCTGTTATTAGGGAGCTCTGCATCTTATTACAGAAGCAAGGGTCTGTCTGAAATCACACCATTAAGCTCCAGTAATGCTGTACAGGCCTTTAAGTCAGAGAGAGTGAAGTGTGAACAGTGTGAAGGGATGATACTGGTCTGCTTATTAAAAACTGCAGTCTTGTCTACACACAAGGGATTATTATACCTAATAATACATACAGTGGATTTCTCTAAAGGCTGAGATAATTGTTACTTTGTCTTTCTCATTTTGGGTACCTCCTCCCAGTGTTCAAGTAAATTATTAATGTGAACAGGAGACTGTTGTTTTCTTTTATGTCTCCCTGGTCAACACTGTTTAATGAGTGCAACTACAGAAGTTAACAGCTACTTTTAGAGGCTGGAGTGAGTGCTTTTTTATCGCACATTTAATCAGGGCTGCCAGGTTTTGACTTCAGCTTGGAGTGAGATTTGTTCGAGGGGGGGGCACTTCAGCAATATTTATTCTTGTTTATAATGAAATAAGCATTTTTGATGGACCCATTCGAAATCTCTCTAGCCTTATAAACCAGGATCTTATGGACAACACAACTTTACGTTTTGCTAATTTGTTTTTATTGAGTAGCATTTTCGATATGCACTCCAATTTAATCAAGAAACAGGCATGTGCACTTGTCTAGATTAGTTATATCAAGGGTGCTATGAAACCAAGAATGTATCAAGAACGGTTTATAATTGGGTAGATCAGAGCAGAGCATGATAATCAGAAGAATGACTATTTCATATTTGAAATTATATTTATAAAAACATTATCTAACCAAAATGGTATGTTACAGGCTACTAGGCCGTCTTCAAGGTCAAACAAGGACAAACAATGAATAGGGAATGTATAGTAAATAGCCTTACAACACATCAAAAAATGTTTGGAGAATTTAACCTGGTTAAACAATGTTAAACTTGAGCTTGAACGTCTAACAAATGCAACAAAGTACAAATTGTTTGCATGAATGAAATGGCTTCACAACCAACCTAAAAACCTCACTCCTCATTCATGCTGCGTGTGCACGTGTGCGAGAGAAGAGGGAGAGACGCTGTGCTGCTGCCAGAAGAGCTGCTGAGTGAGATTACTCTGAGCAGCATGCATGGGAAAAAAATGACAATATAAGAGATTTGTGTATTTTTTCTTGCTGAATAACTTGCTGCAGCATGGTGCTGCTGTTGCACTGCACTCTTCTTTTGACGCCACAACGTTATCAGTTATAAATGTTTTTCACTGCGTGACAAAATGGACGTGTGGCATGAGAAGGTGTGAAAAGACTCGATGAATGAGACTTTGCAGCCCTGTGTTTTTAAATTCAAGATGTTTTATATTAAAGTTCACTAAAGTTTAATTTTATATATATTATATATTAATTTTATATATATTTCTGTCTCACATACTGTACTTTCAACAGTATCTTTTTTTCTTCTGGGTTTTTTCCATTGAGTGAAGTGTTGAAGACTTAACTACAGCAAATATTTTATCACTGTTGTCTAAGCTCCTGCAAAAAAATATCTACAATATCTACCGACCCACTAGTACTACTAAATAATGTTCTTTAATTCGCAGTGTATTTCCCAGAAACTGTTTTTTTTGACAGATTTGCATCCACCATTCAGCCATAAACCATATAGAAAGACATCCAGCAAAAGCTGGCACAGTGATGAGAGATGCAATGCCATCCAAGGCTTGTCAGTGTTCCCTTAAATCTAGTAAACAGTAAATATATTTTCTTGCTTCAACTTCTTCTAGTATAATTTTTAGAAGTTCTGGTGCGTACAGAATGCCACTTTTTGATAATTTATTTTCATTTTCAATATATTATATATAATATAATATTATATATATATACTATACATATTTTCCCTTTTGCCGTAGTGCAAGTGTGTATTGTTCATTTTTTCTTTCTGCTGCTTCTGATGAGACATGTTTATGTTACCTGAGTAACAGAGTACTGTAAACGATGAAGTTTACTGACACAGAAAACTACAGGAACAGCTGTATTTCACATTATGCAGGCATGAGATGGGGTGTTAGATTAATTGATACATCAAAGAGGGACCACCCATCAGTCTCCAATAGAAAGATACCTTTTGTCTAGAAACGTGCACAACAGTCACAGCCAAAGGCAGGAACAGAGAAGGAAAGCTGTCAGCAGACAGGCAGTCTACCAAGCCTGCAGTGATGGTTGATGAAGCTTCTGCAGCCTAAAAATGAAGCCCTCAGCCCCAATACTTCAACAGGAGAGGTAGTAGCTATCATTAGTCAACAGCTATAGCAGCAATTGATCTACAATTGCAGTTTAGAGCAGCACCACAACAGTGCAATACAAATCAGATTAATACTAAAAAAAAAAAGCTGAACATCAATAAACAATTTTGATTCAAAATAATGCTACACACAAGGAGAAGCTGCAACAAAACCACTATCATATCTCACACCCAGAAGTATATTGATTTTGTCTGTACGGGAACACTACAACGGTATAAAAGCACAAAATACATCGATCTACAGCTACTATCTCTCAAATAAGATTGAAATGTATGAATCAGCAAAAGCATTCAGCAGGGGTAATGAGAATATCAGCAGATTAAGAGAAAACCAAATGAACAGTAAAGACAGATCGAAGTTGCAGCAATGAAAGTACTGAACCAATCAGCATGATGAACAGTTGCATGATTGTAATCCATACTATCATGGCCTATGTTTCACCATCAATGCTTAAGAAACCCTGACCGCCAAACATACAATATTTTCTGTCAGCTCATTCATTTCCTCCCTCAGGTGCCAACGCCTCAGCTCCTGACCAGCTGAGTTTGGCTCTGGCATGGAACAGAGTCGACATTGCCCGCAGTCAGATCTTCATCTATGGACAGCAGTGGCCTGTGAGAAACACACACAGTACAATATACATGCAACAGTAATATTGCCTTCATACACAGGGCTTGTTTCTGAGTTTGCCCTCGCTTCATCCTCCACAAAATTGATACTAAAGTGTAAGTACTTCACATTAAGATAAAATAATTAACAAATAATTTTAAAGAGAAAGTCAATAAACAGCAGATAAAAGGATACTTAAAACTTTTAAAGACACATTTATTGCATTTGGATGCAGAAGCAGCTCAAAATCAGCTATGTAAAGAGTTCAGCAACTGACAGATTGTTACAAATAATGGATTTCAGTGTTAATTTTTTGAACAGAATTGTAAAAAATTATGCTTTTCTTGCAGTTTTCAGTTGCATAATGACAGACTATCTTTCAAAATGTTAAACCACATAAAACCATAGCAGAAACAAAATCTAAGGGATAACATGAAATTATTCTAAGAAAAATATATGTGGCACATAAAAAACTAAAACATTGCTCTAAATAATATGGGACTGGGAGAACTCATCTAAAAATAGGACATATTACACTTGCACATCAATGTTAGCTGATTTATATTGTTCGATGTACTGTTGTTGTTGTTTTATGTGTGTCTTGTAAGGTGTCGTTGAGTGCTTTGAAAGGCGCCTTTAAATAAAATGCATTATTACTATCAATATTATTACTTGATCAGTGTTTATTTGTCCGTACTGTACTGTATATACAGTACCAGTCAAAAGTTTGGACTCTATTTCTCATTCAAGTCAATGAGAAGGTGTGTCCAAACTTTTGACTGGCACTGTATGTAAAGTGTGTAGTATCATAAGTATCAGTAGCTGTATATGCTCAATCTCATGTTCCTTAGGTTGGCTCCCTTGAGCAGGCAATGCTGGATGCCTTAGTTCTGGACAGAGTGGATTTTGTCAAGCTGCTGATTGAAAATGGAGTCAGCATGCATCGTTTCCTCACACTCTCCAGACTGGAAGAGCTTTACAACACGGTAATAACAAATACACATAACAGCAGTGACAACATAGAAAACAAACAAACATACTGTATCATCACTGGAATTATTTGTATATCCCGATATGTTCTGATTGATTTTCATTCAACAGAGACATGGACCGTCCAACACGCTGTACCACCTTGTCAGAGATGTCAAAAAGGTAAGACCATCTCTACCATCACTTCAGCTGTGTGGCTGTTCAGGCATACCTTGCGGGAATGTTGGCTTGAGTGTGTATATTAAACAAGACATGTTTGAGTACATAGAGTTTCAGTTGCTTTTTTTCTTCTTTTTTTATTGCGGTGTGTTTAGTTACTCTGTTTGCATCTGTTTGTTTGTTTTCATCTTGGTAGCCCTAGTTGCTGTTAACTGCAAATAGAGGCCGGCTTTTCTCTTTCAGCTGGAGTTAAAGGCTGCAATGGCTGCGTAGAGCTATGCACGACTCTCATCCCCTTTAGGACTCTTAAGCAATGTGCTCTGTTCTTTCTCCAAGGCAAACAGCACTGCAACAAACAAACACTACATGTATTAAACATTGTTTTATCCACAGAACTTCAATTTAAGCAAACTGAAGCTGCATCGGAACCACTGTGAGGCTGAAAACTTAGTAAACACCCAATTAATACTTTTTTAATTGTATTTGTATTATTGACATCATTATTACGTGTGGTCTCTTTATACACAGTTCAAACTTGAATAGTGAAATTGTGCATTCCGATACATAGAAAAGATATTTTTGTATCACCACTGTATTATTTTCATGGTGAAGATGATGAAATGCCCTGATCATTTAACCCAAGTTTACTTTACTTTACTTACTTACTTAGTTTATTTTTTCTGCATTTCTCATCCAGCATCTTGATTATTACTGGTTATAAAAGAAAGCAATGTAGACTTTTACGTTCAGCCTATGTCCGAACGCCAATTAGGAGTGATCCCACTGTTGAAAGATGATGGAAGGGTCAGCTGCACCGGCATTAGCACTGAGAGGCGTTCATTAATTAAAGTGTTACTGATTACAATAATGCCGTGTGCACCTCTGGGAGTCGTTGAAGGCTGGATGCTGTAATCACTCCTTCGTTAACTCCTCTCTGCCTTTAAACACAACTCTGGTCTGAAGTTGGCACAGAGAGTAAGTGTAGTTTATATGATACAACACCTCACAACACTTCACACAAACACACTCTGTAGTGCATGGCAAAACATCACCATCTACTTTTTGCAGAGCTGCTTGTTAGAGAATAGTGTTTGTGTGCTGTTGTTGTTGTTGTATCATAGTATGACGCTAATTAGATTTCACTGCTATCCCTCGGGTCGGGTCACCATGTCATCGCCGTCTCCTTCCTTTCTCATTAATATTTGGCCATGCTGTCAACAATTGGCAGTTATTATTTTGATTCAGAAGCAGGTGTTGTTCTAATAACTGCTGTAAGGGCTGCTCTCAGATTTAATCTGGTCTGTTCATTAGACTGTGTCAAAGTTGAGTCAGAATAAAGGGAGAGTCACAGAGATTGGCTTATGGAGTACAGCTGCCGAAGCAGAAATTGGTTTCCTGTAGAGTAAATTAACTGAGTTTTGCAGCCAAAGGTTGGTAGCAATACACCTTGTGCCTTGGATCTCATATCTTGAAATTTTGGGAGCAAATCCAAATGTAACTTGGCAGTGTTACCTCTCCGTTTTCTTTGCTAAATGACTGTATGTAAGAATGAGCCAGAGTATTTGGGTAGTTGATTAGTAATGTAGGTAATCAGCTGACTTGAGGACTGGGCTGGGAAACACTGACCTAGTGTACATTGCAAAACAGAAACATAAGTTATCTGTATTGTGATTATCTTGTGACCTTACAAAGAAATCTGGCCAAAAATTACAACTTAAAAAGGGTTTAGGTGCTTGGGTTTTAAAGGTTTTGCAAATGGTGACGTACTCACTAATGCAAGGGCCATGCCATAGGACTCAAAGTTCACTAACTCCACTGGAGAGGAGAGAGTGTGTGTGTATTCACAAACAGTGTAAATAAACCATTATTAGCTTCAGCTTCACCACCAGAGGGATTTAAAAGAGGGCTCTGCTGACCGCTGACTGCTGCATTTTGAACTACATCAGCAGGATGAGGAGGTGATTCTTTGTGTGCTCACTTTGAACTCCGGTATGTATAAAAAAGACAAGCAGTATCTGTGGCTCTCTTTACTTCAAAGTGTTGTCAGTTGGCCTACAGGGCTTTAGTAGCAGTGCTTCTTGGATTTACTTTGCTGCAGCCAATGAAGTTGAATCTTTGGATATGAGGGCATGGTAGGGATGAGGAGGACAGAGATCTCACATCTGATTGCAGAAGCAGTGGAGATGTTATCAGGGTAAAGATGTGTAAGGTAATTGGTGTAGCTCAAAGGAACAGTGGGGGTCAGGATAATGACTACAGGATCCAGGGTTGATGTTGAGGGCACGGACGTTGACATGGTTATAGTCCTCATGTGAAAAGACTTTTCAATAATGATTCGCTCATCCAGTGTTAAAAGTTGTCTGTCTTTCCATGCTATTGCCCCTCTCTTCCAGGCTAATGAGTCATTACTACTTTCTCTTTCTTTTCTTCTCTTCAAGACTGCATTGAACCTCTCTGAGAAGATCTTATTATTTCCTGAAATGCAAATTAGGACAGATCATTTACTTTTTTACATCCTTTGTAACCATGCTGAGAAATGATATTCTCTCTATGAATCAAGTTTTCATTTTCCCCTCATTCATTTTCTGCTCTTTTATTGGATCTAAGAGAACAAAGCACAGCCAATACCTTACCTAAAACAATTATGATGTAGAAGTTTCTACACTGATCCACGTAGTTTAAAAAGAATCTAAAAACCTAAACAAAACAACTTGGATGAAATAACAATTTAGTTTAAGAGGCTGGAAGAGAGATCTCGCCTGAGAGTTTCTGTGTGTCTCCTTTCCCCTGCTCATGCTTATCGTGCGGTATACTCACTGACATTGTGTGTTCTTTCCAAGCGAGAATATCCAGGGTTCAGTTGGATCTACTTCAAGGTGAATCCGATAATCACGTTTTTTTTTTCATAGCCAAAAACAGTTTGATATGGATTTTGTGAAGTGAGTGTGTGAGATTTGTTTTATACTCTTGTTTCGCTCTTGTTTACTTTTCCTTTATTAATGAATTGAGATGAGTTGTTGGCTGTTAACACTGTCTGGTTTTGTAGGGAAACCTGCCCCCGGACTACCGCATCAGCCTCATCGACATTGGACTGGTCATTGAATACCTTATGGGCGGGGCATACCGTTGTAACTACACCAGGAAGAGATTCAGGACTCTATACCACAACCTCTTCGGACCAAAGAGGGTGAGCAAATTATTCTCACCTGCAGCAGCATCTCACTATTTAATGCTAATGTGTGGAAGTAAATGTCATTAATCAAAGGAAGAATATCAGTGAAATTAGTCTCATGAGCAAATTGGCCCTGATGAGGACAAGATGGAAAATGTAGACAAATTATGTTTTAATAATAAAATGTTAATCAGGGGTTGTGCACTCGTGTAAACTTCACCTTGCTAATGCAATTAGTAAATTAGAGTGTACATTTAGATTTGGTTCATTGTGACATGAAACACAGAAGACGCCAGCCTGCAGTTTGCTGTAAGTGTGTTACGTGATATTTGGAGGAAAGATGACAGCAATTCTGTGAGCACTTTACTGAATTTCATGAATCAAAATCAACTATATACAACTATATGTCGTTATGTAGTTTTTAGACAGCAAGTGTCATTTTTACGAATGATGATGTTTTCTTACATAATGGATTGACTTAAATGGCAGGACAGAATAACTTTTCCAGTGTATAGTTTGATCTTGAAAGTGTAAATTACAGCTGTTTTACTTCATGATGCTTCTAGCTAGTATAGCCCTGGATTGGACTGTTGAAATGTTTTAGTCTGATATTAAAATTACATACAGTACTTAGAGAAACGCAACATGATGTGAAGGAATTTATCGTCATGTTTTGCTGAGTAGCTGTCACTGAATTCACATAAATTGTTATCCTAAGTAATCAAAGTGCTGTTCATCAGCAGAGGTCAAACATAAGAGTGGTCCTCCTCTTATTCTTCATTTCCTCTTTAAGCAGAGTGGCAGCACAGCTCCTATTATTAACTTGGTGCAACAAATCATCCATCTATAGCAGTGGCCCTCCATCATGTGCCATCATAACCCCAAGAAAATACACACTTCATACCAACCACTACAGAAACTCATCTCACTGATTAGCACACCTTTAACCAACTGATCATTGAAATCATGTGCTATACCATTTTAACACATTTTACATTAAATGGTATATGCTCATGTTTCGTTCTGATGTATAATTCTCTCATTCAGCCTTAGTAACTTACACGCTGCCCCAGGTGTGATGAAGATAGAAATATACAGTACACAGCTGTGTCTGAAACACCAATGTTTCTGCTTGATGGTGCACCTTTGTGTTTGTGTATTTGAGTGTTTGTGAGTGAGTGTGTGTACGTGCGATGTCATGTGCCTGTTTATCTCATTGTGCCTCTGCCATGGCAGCAACAAAGCAGCTGGAAAGACGCAGATAAAGCGAAAGCAAAGAAACGGGACAGAGACTGAGCAAAGAGGCAAAATGAGAGAGAGAGAGAGCAGATTCCAATTTAGCTGTGATTTTCTAGATGAAATGAACGTGCGAACACATAGTCACATGGCGCGCATGCACACGAGCGCACACACAAATACATGTTAACAAAGAACAAAGCCTTGAAATAGATGCAGATATCAAAATCCCCACAGGAGACCTGGGCTATTTTTACCAACTCAGATGATGGCTCATGAATGCATAATTCATACATGCCCTGCTTTAATACAGATACACAGTACTGTACCAAATGCACAAATAGGTTCAGTTTAAACACATGCAAACAGACAGCTGGAGGTTTTTGCTGTATGTATAGTACACTGTCACTCACACCAGTCCAGAATGCTTTCCCTCATTGTTAAAAAAAACTACTAAATTGAAAATGAGTGACTTATGAGTTACCATATGAAACATTATATCTGGTCTCATGTGAGTGAGTCTGTCATTCTGCACTGTGTTGTGCTTATAGAGTAAATTGCTCTATAAAATACATTCGACAAGGTGTTGTTCTGTTTGTTTATGTTTGTGTTGCTTTTCTAGCCCAAAGCCCTGAAACTGCTGGGGATGGAGGTGAGTGTTGATCTCATCAAGGTTGTTATTCAGTCATTCCTTCACTGTTCTTCTTCCTCGTCTGAAACACAGTCTTCTCCCTCAAAAATGTTGGGTGTCTAGTCGGTCTGTAGAAAACCCTCTCTGCAAAAATAAATACATATTTCTTTTAATTTAATTTAGTGTGTGTTCTAAAGGAAGAACTTGAGGCATATTACATTTATTTTGCTGTCAATCTGTATTCACTTTTAAGCCAGTTGAAGGCTTGTTGTATAATAAAATAAGCAGACATTTTACACTGCCTTGTACAGAGTTATTTTCAAATTACATTTTTTGAAAGATATATGAATGACAAAAATGATTATGTCCACATAAACATCTCTAGACAGTGTAAATGTCTGTAGATAACTCACATTATGATACATGTCAGAGCAGCCCAGTCACATTGAACTAAATAGGTATTGGCTGACCTAACAGGATTATCTAATAGATGGTTTGTGTACTCGCATGCATCCATGGTGTACACACCATGAGATATCCACATTATAAAACTTTTATCACAGCATGTGTCTACAGTTTCCTCAGAGGTATTTATATCTAACGTGCATGGCTGTCCGTTCCTTTGTAAGTCTGCCTGTTTGAAATCTGTCTCCCTGTCAGTGTGTGTTCTGTCTCTGTGTGCCTGTTTAAATCTACTTCTTTGCCTCAACATTTTGTTCTGGTTTTTTTTTCCTAAGCCAATTTGTCCTCCAATCAGCATGGCAACCTGCCCATGGAACAGAATATGTAAAATGTACTGCTTTTAACACCCGACACCCATTATTGTTGAAAATTAAAATTTATGATCCTGCAATCATTTCTAAATGTCCATATAAAAACAACAATTTTCTAACATAGTATAACCATATATTTCTTTGTCCAGATAATCTGTCTCAAAGCAAGCAGCAGTTGTAGAGGCACTGAAGATCATTTCTCAGATGTCTATAATTGACCAACCATAAGTGGTCTTCAGCTGTTAAAATGTGAAATTATTTGAGATCAATACCGCCCTGCTGATATGCTATTTTAAGCACTAACTGGCAGTGTTAGTCTCTCCAGAGACAGTGAGTGAGTGGTTATATCTGGTAGAGTGATATGTTTCTATTCCAAAGGAAAAGAAAAGTAAAAAAAGAAAAAAGAGAGAGAGATAGAAAATATTCAAGAGTGTATAAGACCATGCCTGTTGTTTGTTTTTTATGTGCAGCACATTGTCCTTTCACCTGTCTCCTCCAAAGTCTGACTTTCCCTCTACATTCAACTAACTCTCATCACATGGAGGGTGAACAGCTTTGAAAAAATCTGCACTGGATGATATGACCACTCTAGACATATTCTATGTCTGATGTGGCTAAACCCAGGAAAAGACTGTCAGAGCTCAAATTTATCTTAGCTTTACAGTTTCTTAAGATTGCCATGTAGTTACCATTCAGACCCTAAGCTTTGAAATAGTTTGAAGAGTTCAGAATCAAACACTTAAATGTAGTCCTGTTGTGCTGTATTTATGGAAATTAAAATCTAGAACAAACCATCACCAGAAAATATATGCGTGGCTGTCTCACATTTTCATCCCCTCTCACTTGTCGTGGATCTCCACCAGGATGATATGCCAATCCGCAGAGGCCGTCAAAAAACGACACGCAAACGAGAGGAGGAGGTCGACATCGATCTGGACGACCCCGAAATCAACCACTTCCCTTTCCCCTTCCATGAGCTGATGGTGTGGGCCGTGCTGATGAAACGTCAAAAGATGGCTCTGTTTTTTTGGCAGCACGGTGAAGAGGCCATGGCCAAGGCCCTGGTAGCCTGCAAGCTCTGTAAGGCCATGGCACATGAAGCATCTGAGAACGACATGGTGGATGACATCTCCCAGGAACTAAACCACAACTCCAGGTCGGTTACATGAACACTACACACACACACACACACACACACACACACACACATATAAGGCCATCTCTGCTTGTGTGGGCCACCATATCATCTTGCCTTGGCTTTAAATACAGTACTCCAACATGTTGTGGGCTTGAGAAGGTCTGTTTCAAATGATTGAGGGGGGTCTAGACAGGAAACATCAACCCCCCACACACTACAGCACATAAAAACGGATGCACACACACAAACACACTAACATGCCTTAATTCCTGGAAAATGACCTGTTTCAGACTACTGCAGGCTCCCATGGGATGTAAATGACACACATACAGAAATCTAATGACATGCATCATCGTTAGTTAAGCATATGCATTTGAGATGAAGGTAATCACCTAGAGATGCGAATGCTGGCTACGGAAATAACTGTTCATTAGGGGGGATTTTTTCAGATACTACAAATGAAGCACAGCCACACCAACCCCCAGTTCCCCCAACACACACACACACACACACACACACACACACACACACACACACACACACACACACACACACACACACACACACACACACACACACAGTTTCAAAGAAGAGCCTTAGAGCTGGCATATTTTGAGTGTACTTTCCACTGAGAATTTGGCTGCCTTCCTTCGAACATTTTATATTTTTTTTCTGTTTTTCTTATTTCTATATCTGTCATTTTTACATGTGTGAAAATATTTGTGTGTCAGTGTGTCTGTGTGTGTGTATATATAAACTCAAGGGAAGGAATGTTTGTGGGATATTTATAATGTGTGTTACATACATACAGTGATGCCTACATTATGTAGGAAGTTCTTGCTTCTTGAGTCACTTGCCAACAAACTGTGTGAATACACAATTGTATATTCACATTTTATATGTCATGGTTTATCATTTAAGTCATTTATACAGTAACACTGCTGAACTGGGTCATGTGCTGTGTATCCAGGACATTGTGAGCCCTTGCTTTCTAAGTCCTCCAAAGCCCAGCAGCATTAGTGCTTTATTATACACATTAAACTAAACAGGAGTGATTGCCTCTCAGTGTAGTGTACAATATTGCGTTGTGTATTTGTGAGTTTTCTTGCATGTGTGTCTGTGAGGCAAAATGTCCTAAAATTATGATGAACTTCATCTGATTGATGTCTTTATTGTCTGGAATGGGACGTATTAAAAAGCTGGTGCTTTATGTTTGTCTGCAGTTTTGTTTATGTGTGCGTGTTTGTGTGTATGTGAGTGTGTTGACCATAATACTCTTCCCATTTTTTTACCATTTTCTTATATTTCCGCCTCATTTATGGAAGGAATATTTCATATCAGCTCTGTTCTCCTGTAATCGTAACTTTGGAATGAAATCTCAGAGTAAGTTCTGCAAACAGTCTTTCTTGTTTCTGCAGAATACATACAGTATGTTATAATCTTCAAAAATAAGCTTTCCAAACCTCTTCATCTTGGACAAACATAATTACCAGTGAGAATTTGGGAGCTCTTTGCTGTATCCATGTGTGTGCATCTAGTAAAGAAATTATATATGCTTGTCACGTAATGCCTCGGTCATGCCTGTGTGTTGTTGCGCAGAATGTTTTTGTATCTTGTAAGTGAAAGTGTGGATGTGAAGCTAATCTTCCTCAGATTTTGGCCAGATGGTCAGTGATGTCTGGACCAGTTTAATTTCATTTTTACATGTAGGGAGTATATTCCTGTCTCTCTTCATGTCTCTCTGTGCCTGTATATGTCCTGCATATGATTCCTTAGAGAGTTTGCCCAGCTGGCAGTGGAGCTCCTAGACCAGTCCTATAAACAAGACGAGCAGATGGCCATGAAACTGCTGACTTACGAGCTGAAGAACTGGAGCAACGCCACCTGCCTGCAGCTGGCGGTAGCAGCCAAACATAGAGATTTCATCGCACACACCTGCAGTCAGATGCTCCTGACCGACATGTGGATGGGACGCTTGCGCATGCGCAAGAACTCGGGCCTGAAGGTAGTTGGAATGGGGCAGATGTTTGGGATAACCTGTTGGTAAAGAAAACAAAATTACACTTCACAATGATTATAGTCTACGGTTTTAGAGTTGAATTGAAATGCTTGTATCCCATCAAACTGTCTGGAAAAAGTTGTGCAGGGATTCTCTCACCGCTAAGGTCGCCTGTACCTGTGCAGCTGCTTGGTGGCTAATACTAAGATGAGAATTAGCAGATGTGATGCATGAAAACATTTCTGTAGATGATTTCTAAATATTGTAAGCTGCTTCGGACACAATATACCATTATTAGACGTAAAGCCTGCCTGATACACTGTATTATTATATTACAAATATATCAGTACATATACAGTAATGGCGTGGGTGTAACAAGAAACTGTAGTTCAAAATGCCAAATACAAGTTAGAGTTAATTTAGTTTTTAGTTTGTCCACCAGAGAACACTAACAAGTTATTTTTTCAGCCGTAAAATGTAAAATCAGTACATGTCACAATCTTTTGAATATTAACAAATGCATTTTTTTTTTTAGATTTTTTAAAAACTGTTGAATATAAATATCGGTATCAGTCTCAAAAATCCTGTATTAGTCTGATCCCGTATTAGAAGTCATGCAGCATACACAGTACAGCAGGTATAAGGTACAGTAGTTATGTCCTTGATGAATCTCAGGCATCAGTCTTGTACAGAAAAAATATACTTCCTTTCAAATTGTTCATCTACATTTTATGCATATTCCTCTTCATAAATATGACTACAACTATACATCACAGGCAGAGAAAAATGGGCTCTTAACCAAACAAAGTTTTTGCAATAAGGAATTTATAACGTACAGCAAGAAGCCCGAGTGTGTGCCTGGTTATATTTGTGGTTTAACTATGATGACTCATCGTCAAGATTGTGGAGGGAGTGCACCGGACTGTGAAAAGCACTGTAGATGGGTCACTACTGACAGTTTTTTGGGAGCACAGGACTCAACACACTTACTTCACATCAGTCAGACCTTTCCCAATCATATCACAACCTTTGATTTTTATACTGGATTCTGGTAACATCTGTTTGTAATCCTGTAGTTTTGGTTAACTTGAATAGAGATTGCTGTAATCTGTGACAGTTGGTCATTCAATTTGTGTTTTCACCCAGTTAAGTGTTCTGACATGATTTTCCAAGTACATGTATACATAGTTTGCCCAGACGAAACTAGAAGAAGTGATAGAATAATTTATGTATATTTTTATTTAACTTGCAGTAAACTAGTTTAAGCATTTCAAAAGGAATGACTGATTGATGACGCAGATGAGTTCATCTGGGTGAAATGATGTACTTGACGACAGACTGTGAAACCCAAAGCTCAGACAGTCAAGGTTACTTGTGATGGTGCAGAGGAGGATGATCAGGCAGAGAGACATTTATCGTTGCATTGAGCTACGGAGGAACATTTAGAATGTGATGAGTGTCTCGGCGAGGTGGTGCCCCTGGTTGAACTTCCGCCATAACTTCATTAGTATAAGCTTTCTCTGATCCAGAGGGAACAGAGGACTGACCTTAATAACTAAAAAACCTTGAAATTGTGTCCCACATATTTTATATCAAGGCCTATGTAGGTGAGCATCCTTTTGAGTGGAGTGGAAAGCTTTCAGTTAAGACTGGTAGTCGGGTTTTTGGGAAATTTTGTTCATGTGGGTTTTCCAGATGTCTGGGGGTGAGGTGATAAGAGGCAGCTGTGCAGATCAGGGAGGTTAGAGTTATTTATAATGAAGAGTTACCCTGGGAGTTGCTGAAGGCACAGCTGGGTTCACACTCATCATAGACAGAGTGAGACAGGGTGATGGGTCTGACTAGCTTCTCAGTGCAGGGCAGACTACACATACTTTAGGTTTGGTTTGGCCTTTGCAGGAGGAAGAGAGAGGGAGCCGGAGAGGAGAAAAGGTGCTCTGCTAAGACATGCTCACTGGAGCAGAAAGACAAAAAAGAAACCATAAGTGGAACAAACAAGATTCTTTGCCCCCTGGTGTTTATGATATACAGTAAATAACATTGTCAAAATGTGTGCAGTTCTGTGAGTTGCTTTAGTTGTGAGGGCAGTCTGCTCAGACTTCTACCACTGTAATCCATATCAGAATATCGGTCTCTGGAGACTCTGAAGGGACATGAAATGTAAGGATGAGTACATTGATTTCTTAAAACGTCAAGTCTGACAAGCTATTGACATCCTTTCCTTTGATCCCTTGACATGACTGATGACAAGAGAAGCTGATACATCACTTTCCATGTAGTGGTTATAATTGTATTTTGTATTGGTCACTACCCCCGTTGTTTGACCCTGAAACTGTCCTTTTCATACAATCAGTCAGGTTGTCTCATCTAACTTTACTCACAGCTTTGCAACTAAATCATCATGATTATATACCTCATCTAATCAGAATTTAATATAAACTAAACTTTAATTAATTAAAGCTCTGTTGAATTTTCAGCCAGTGCACTAAAAACAGCTAGAATTATCTTAAAACACTGAACAGACAGCTGCTTCCAGAGATGAGGAGACGCTTGATTACTCTGCTCTCCATCTTCTTCTTTTCCCCTTGTTATTTTACTTTGCCATTGTGGTTACAGCCTCCCTCCTGCTTTTCTTGTTTGATTATTATGTATCTGAAGTGTTTACAGCACGCCTGCCTCCTTTATCTGCTCTTGCTGTGTGTCCATCATGGCAGCACAGTACCCTTGCTGCCTGTCCGAATTGACTTCCACAATGACAGCCCTCACTTGACCTGTTGTAAATACCAAAGCTTTGTCATTCAGTGCAGCCAGGGGTTAAATGATGTTATAAGTGTGAGCTCCACATGTGCAAGTCGCAGACTGATAATTAAGGTTAGTTTGTTCCAGACTCTCTGTGTCCTAATTTCTGCAGCGCTGCTCATGAAATTGTACATCTTTATCACATCTGTCATTTGTCACTTCCAGCTCTCCTCCCTAACATTTCCTCCTGCTCCTCCTTCCACTTCCTCTCTCCCACACCCACACAGGTAATCTTAGGGCTGCTTCTGCCACCGTCCATCCTGAGCCTGGAGTTTAAGAACAAGGATGAGATGTCCTACATGCCCCAGGATCAGGAGGCCTACCTGCAGGAGAAAGAAGAGGAGGAGCCTGAGAAGCCAGTCAAGGAGAAGGAGGAGGAAGACATGGAGTTCACAGTAAGATCTTACTGTGAGGCGCAGTACAACTCCGTGGTGAGAGAACCCACCTCAGCCCCGCATCTCAGAATTTATACACATATTCAAACTTCAGACATTACACACAGTTCAGATTGTTAAACACATCGTTGAACACATAGCCCAGATTCTGTGGTCTTTTTGTAAATATCTGTTGTGGATCTAATGCTGTGTTATACAGTCCACAGCAAGATAACGATATGCACACACATTCGCACACAATTCTCCACACAGACATACTTGTTTCTCTATTCTGGCCAACTGGACCCTTCCAGCCAAATTGGCCTTTCCTGTTTCTTGTCGTCTCAGAAAAGACATGGTCGTGGAGTTGTAGCGTCTCAGTCTGTCGCCGCTTGTGGGTTCCCTCCTGTATGTTTCTCCTTCTATCTATCTCCCCTATTTCTCTCTCTGCCTTTCTTTTGGTCCCTCTTGTTCTCTGCCAAGCTCTCCCTTTGCTTCTTTTGTCTTCTTCTCTTCTCTATTTCTTTTGCTTCCAATCTCTTTTTCTTCAAAACTCCCCCTCTTTCCAGCTCTTTCTGTCTTTCTCCCTCTTCCCAAGCTCAGTTCTGATTGAGGTACAGTACTGTATGCCAGCCGATTGCTGCCCCTCACTCTCTCCCATCAGCAATGGC